>NC_069366.1:68995606-69298636 GCF_021730395.1 Mercenaria mercenaria
AAGTATGTAAGCTGGCATCTCAATACCCGCTAATGGGAATGTATTGAAGCTTCTGTTATGCTCTGACATGCAGTGCACAGGGTTCATAACTCCATACTTTGCCTTTTCACAAAATTATACCCCTTTTTTGGTAAGGCTTTTGTATTAAGCTGACATCTCAGTACCTACTCATGGGAAAGGCACGTGTCTATTGTCATAAGCTAATATGCACTGTACAGGTTCCATAACCCTTTTTGCATTTTTACAAAATTATGCCCCTTTTTGACTTTTATATTCGTTCAATTGACAAGAATGTTGAATAGTCGAGCGTTGCTGTCCTCCGACAGCTCTTGTTTGGTCAATTGTTGGACACTACAAGTATTTATCCCCGGGAGCTAAAATAAACTTACAAATCTGATACTGCTGTTTCGTTTTTAATTTACATCTCTATCTTTATGACAATATTAAAAAGTTTATGACAAGAGGGATGATTTTTATTTTATTAAATAACCCTTTTCAGCAAGTCTACCGTTATTACAAATTGCGTAAATATTTTGCTACATTTTACTAACGTAATTCTGATTTGGTTTTAAAATTCAGTAGTAACTGAAGGTATTTCAAAACCCTATTTTTATGAGAACGTAGTTAACATACTTCGTAAGATTTTGGGTCTTGGTAATTTTCCGACAGTATTTGTAAAATTATAAAACGTTTTATTAAAAGAGATTATGACACAACTGTTCTGAGACACACGGCATGTTTAATGTTCAACCCGTTTAGAGTTGGACACAGCGCTTCTTTCTCTGCCGGAAGTTGGGGAGGACTCTGTGATAAGCAGTTTTAAATCCTATCAGGACTTAACTGTTTTGATTTCTGTCTTCTGGCCTGTTACGTTGGACCCCTAAGGGTGTTTCTGTTAATGCTCTGTCCTCTGCAAAGACATGTTTTTCTGTCTGAGAAACAGTTGAAAAGGGAAATTTATTAAAACTTTTCGAAGGAACTCTTCTTTGATCTTTCAACACCTGTAAAGGTGTTGCTTAGGTTTTTTTTCTTGCATGTTTATGTACCTGGATGTTTGCATGATTGGAATAATAGAAAATACACAGAAACATACAAAACGTGAAAACATCAAATGCAAAAACATACTGAAACACCGCAATGGAAATGTCAGTGTCAAAACAGCACTATTTTAAAAGGTTATAATATCTCATCTGATATATTAAATCATTTCTCAGACATCACAGTAACAATAAAATGCAAATATTCTTAAACTAATACAACAATAATACAATTATAATACAAAATTACTTCCGTGTTTCTTACTGCAATCATGTCATGTCTTTCCAACAGAGGAATAATTATAAACTTTTCTCTTAATGTATCATAGGAAAAGATGTACCTAATCATAAATAAACATTTAATTGGATGCAGTTGCATAAAAATGTAAATGCATCATTGTTTTATCAAGCATTTTCTCTTCTTATAAGCTATTTTCGTTGCAATGTGAAGTAAGTGACCTCTTATAATAAGAATTTAAATGCCACTTAATGTCACTTAATGCCACTTAATGCCAAACCATAAACTTCTTAAATCTTCTTTGTTGAATTAATTTCCCTAATGATTCTATAATAACCGGATTACACGACCACTAGCACAAATTTGTGTATCAAATGATCGTTCTTCCGCTTTATTTGATAAGCTATCGGCTTCTCTTTTCTCAAAATCTCAGGGCTAAGAAATGTAAGGACGGAAGTAATAGATTTGTTTCACCATTATCCCGAAATAAATAATTATGTAAAATAACCGTGATCGAGGATTATGGATTTTTTTTATTTAACGTTGCACCGACACATGATAGGTCATATGGCGACTTTTCCAGCTTTAATGGTGGAGGAAGACCCCAGGTGCCCCTCCGTGCATTATTTCATCACGAGCGGGCACCTGGGTAGAACCACCGACCTTCCGTAAGCCAGCTGGATGGCTTCCTCACATGAAGAATTCAACGCCCCGAGTGAGGCTCGAACCCACATCGATGAGGATTATGTTTAGCATAAAATACAACTTGCATTAAGAGACCATTAAAGGGAAGGACAAAAAGTGGTCTTTAAACTCAAATCTTCTCTAGATACAACATAATTTGTTTTTATTAATACAAATTGAAACTGAAAAAAAGAAGAGTCTCTTAACGCAATAGTCGTGTTCACTCCAGTAAGTATGACTGTTTATAGGATTAATTGATTTCTGAGTAGGAAAACAAACAGGACAAAATCTGTGAAGATTGTGAACACAAATTAAAAAAAAACATTTTAAATGTGCACAGCTTAATCTAATGCCAAACTTCACCATAATGCATTTATCTATCAACAATAAAAACCATTTAGGATATACAACCCAGACAACTAGGTTACCTATCACAGTAATGTTATTAAAGGAATTAATCTCCAAATTTGTCTACTCTATCGCGTTCAAAATGAACAATCAGCTAACATGATTAATCAACTGACAGTGTAAAACACGAAGTATCTGTTCCGTTAGAAAGTGCCCTTTCCAAGCTCAGTATGAAGATTAAGTACGCGGTAAATTGGTCAATATTACACGCTTTGTACGCAGGAAATGAGCAATATATAGAAGAAATGTATGCAAAAGAGATTATCCAAGTAACAAGATATAAACGCAATATATATAGCACGTTATATACGCAGTAAATTGATCAAAATAGCACGTTATATAGCAGTACTTAAAGTGATCAATAAAGCACGTTATTCACGCAGCCAATTGAAAAATGTAACACGTTATGTACGCAGTAAATTGATCAATTTAACACGCTATGAACACAGTAAAGATGATCTAGATAGTAAGGTATTTATGCAGTAAAATTGATAATTATAAAACGTTGCGTACGCAGAATACTTAACAATACAACACGTCATTTACGAGTAACGATGACAAATATAACATGTTGAATACGCAGTAAGGATTGTCAATATAACACGATATGTACGCAGTAATGGTATCGCACGATATGGTCGCAATAAAACGATCAATATAACATATTATGTACGCAAGAAAGATTATCAATATCACACGACAGGTACGCAGTAAAAATGGCTACATAGTACGTGTTACAATGATTTGCAACATGTTTTGTCTTCAAATCTCGTTTTAATATAACATAAATTGAACCTAAAGTAAATAATTAAGTTAAAGGATTTCATCACAGCTACTAAATTCCATGTCATTATAAGGAACTGATAATATATTCAAGGAGAAAAATGTCCCAGACATTTTCCGAATATTGTATGATATTCAGATTTAAAAAATAAAGTACACATGTCAGATAATGATAACAATAAATCATATATGGTTATCTTGGGAATTTGCCGCACGCTCATACCACTCATCCAATCAGGCTATTTTGTATAGTGCCTTCCGAGCTTAGACGATCGTCTATACAGAAAATGAAATATTCAGAAGGACTCCTTAAATCTAAAATGTATTTGTATTTTTTATAATGTGGCCACTACGTATTGTTAAAAGAGATAAAATTGAAACTTCATAGGTCGCCAAACGCGACCAAAATGAAAATACTGTTTGTCTGAGCCTTGTTCTTTGACGGTAGTGGAAATGCATGCTACCGTAAACGCCCTCTAGCCCCTGGTTGAGTCTAACTTAACATTTGCATATGTTACAAAACCAAAAACAATTAAAAGACGGGATACATGGAATATTCAATGACAAACAGTGAAACGCCTACAAACTGACGAGTAATGGCGTTATATTAGATATAATTGTAAGAACAAATATTTTCATGTCTTTTTGAGAAAGTGATAAATAGGTAAAATCAAACACTTAAATACACATGACTGATTTATTTGTCCACGTTTATACAGCGCATTTCACTTTATGATTTGTAACATTAACGCATTTTATTTTAAAATATTATATAATTGTAACACGAATACTGTCAGTATCATCAAGTGTACAAAACTGTAGTTAATCTACTTTTTATCAGAGTTATTCAAGTGGTATATTCAATAGAATATACGATTTGTTTAGACATACTGTGTTTAAAAATATGTATTTGGGTCAGGAGTACAATGACACAAATACCGTGTTTTAATCAAGTTACATTATTACTTTCAGTTGACACAATCAGTAACTTTAAATAAATTGCTTACAAGATGACAACATTATTACTTAAAACTTTTCGCCTCCGAAACTGCTGGTCAGGTTTAAACCAAACTTAGTCATTCGCATCCTGGCATGAGCCTCTATCAATTTTGTGCTTCACCTTTCCTCCGGAGCGAAAAATAGAGAAAAAGGAAACGACTTCTTTTCATAAACCATTTGATTGATCTTCATCAAACTTTGTGTTTATCATCATTAAAATATATTCTATAAAGTGTCTTCAAGAGAGGGCCCCTTTTTGTGGCCGCTAAAGTTTGAAATAGAAATACCTTTAAACGACTTCTTCTCATAGGCCGCATGATAAATTTTCGTCACACTTGGTCTTTAGCATCATTTTAAAATCTTCTTCAAAGTTTGTTTTATGGTCCAGCTAAAAATAGAAAAAAAACACCGTTGAATATTCTCATGAGCCGCATGATGGATCTCCATCACATTGTTCTGTAAATTTATTGCTTACAAAAAGATAACTTATTCTTTTTATGCAAAAGGACTCTTCATTTACCGTACTATTTAATGATCATATCCATGGAATTCATATTGCTAATACCATCTATAAAACAAATCATGTAAAACAACTTTCTGCTGCGACGATACAAAGTCAGATGTCTATTTATTGATCACATACCTGGAATTTATATTGCTAATACCATTATAACTTGTTCAATCGGAGACAATTGCCCCTTTTAAGAGCTAAAAATAGAAATACCTTTAAATGATTTCTTCTCATGAACCGATGGAAGGATCTTCATCAATCTTGGTTTTCAGCATTATCATAAGGTACTCTCCCAAATGCCAAATAGTGACACTTGATCCCTTTCGAGGCCGAATGAGCTAAGAATATAAATGCCTTTTAATGACTTCTTTTCATGAACTGTTTGATAGATCTTCATCAAACTTGATTTGTAGCATTGTTATAGCATCGTCTACCGGCTTTGTTCGATTGGAACCAGCTTAAGCTGAAATAGATAAAAAAAAAAAATAAACGACTTCTCATGAACAGCTTGATGGATCTTCATCAAACGTGGTATGAAGAATAATTATAACAACAACAACAAGGTTTATTAGCAATATTGACATAACATGTATTTGGCTATTATACGGTATTCTTCCAATTCGGTACACAAGGAGGTGCTTAGCCCTTGTTAGGGAATACAAGAGCTAAACATAGAAATGCATTTAAATGACTTTTACTCAGGAACCGCTTGATATAACTTCTATAAACACTTTTTTATCATCATTATAAGGTTTTCAACAATGTTTGGTCGGTTGTGGAAACCTGGCCTCTTTTAGAGGCTGCTATAGCTAAAAATAAAAATACATTTAAATGATTTCTTTTCATGAAGCGCTTGATAGATCTTCATCAAACTGGTATTGAGCTTCATTATCAGGCTCTACGAATTTTGTTCAGATAGGAAACACTATAGCTAAATAGAGATATGTCTAAACGACTACTTCTCATAAACCATGGTATGGATCTTCATCAAACTTGGTGGGAAGCATCACGATCTACGTCAAACTAGGTTTGTAGAATCACTGTAAGGTCTTCCCCATTTTTCATGTGTTACCCTGTTGGACCCTTTAAAGGACCAAGAGTTTATAAAGAAAACATGTTTAATTAACAACTTCTCATAAAACACAAGTGACATCTTCATCAAACTTGGTCTATACTTTCATTGTAAGGACCTCTCAAACCTTTTTTGTAAATGGGGCCCTTGGCCCTTTTTAGGCCACTAGAGCTTAAAATAGAAAAAGCATCTCATGAACTGCTTAATGGGCTTTCATTAAACTTGGTCAGAAGTATCATTGTAAGGTCCTCTCCCATATTTGTTCAAATGATACTGCTTGGTCCCTTTTAAGGGCGTATACGTGTATGTATGTGTTTGTGTGTGTGGTTAGGGATGGGGGGGGGGGGGGGGGGGGGGGGGGCATCCGAGCTTTAACAGAAAAAAACCTTCTCTTGCAATTTCTTATGGTAACGTTTTTTGTTTTAGCTTTTTATTTTTAGCATTTTTTAGCTGTCACATCAAATATAACAGAATCGTTTTAATAACTTTATTTAACTGGACTTCCTGCAAGATGTTCACCAAAAGAGCTCACGAACATTTCGTATTTGTTTGGTGAAAATGATTGAATAATGATATGAACAATCAATTGTATCATAAAATGTGTTTGTCAAAAAGGACATTTTCATGACTTGTATAAATCTAATATTCTAATATTCAATGAACTATTCGTTGCTTTTTTTTGTTTAATATGGCAAACATCGGCTCGGCAACAATAACCAACATACATCAAACCGTCCAAGTGCTTTATTAAAAAAAAATAAAAAAAATTTCAAAATGTGTCCAGAATTTTAATGCAAAAAATGAATGATCCTGCACAAATGATAAATCGACTGACATTGTATACATTCTATACATATATCTCTGTAGAATACATTATGTAAGCTTCATCTTTTCATTATCCGTTCTATAGTGAGCAAATAAGCTCTAGAAAGGATATAAGCAAAATGTTAAATGAATTTTCCTTAAATAAACACCTTTAAAACAAAACTCAATACAGTTATAAAAGGTAAAATGTAAATGTATATGTGACAGAATCTAATTTGAAACTGGTCTTTTAAAAGAATATTAGTTGTTTCTTTTGTCAAACATATAAATCTGCGTAATTTAACATTGCTCTATTCCACTTTGTTTTTACACACAAGTTTTAGTACAACTATAGTTGTCCAATGAGGCTATGACGACAAATCAGACTATCACGGAATATTCACATTACATCTTACTGCTACATAGCTATAGTGACATTGAAATTTGTGCGACGTAAAATAAAATAAAATGCATAAGGACATGCTGGTAAATTCCCTTTGCTTAAAATAAACTAAAAGCAATAAATTGGCACTATTTTCCCTTTTCTAAAGAATGGAATCAACGTTACTAAATCTGATATTATATGTCGTTCGAGATGTTTATGGTTTAAGGTCATGCATGTAATCATCCAGCCTACCAGGAGCGGTATTTTGTTAATGCATTACGATCTTGAAGCTACAGTTACAGGGCAAATTAAAGTTCACAAAACAATTTTCTTCATATATATATATATATATACATGCTTTTCTCATATTTTGCAAACACTATCACAAGATTTCTGTTTCACCAGCATTCATTAACAATATAATATTAAGAAGAAGAATTCATTTTTATACCTTTATATTTCCGTTATGATAATTAATTTTTGTCAAAATAACATACATTAGTGTATCGGTAAAGAACTATCACGTTTCGGACGTTCTGTGGACGTCAATGATAAATCGACAGAAAAACTGTTGAAAATCAATAAAATGATATTGTATGCAATAATTGTTTGTCATTACATGAAGTGGAACATTTAATTATCGTACTTTATCAAAGCTCTTGCAATGCTCTTGCGGAACGAAACGGAATTTGCTAGAATTACCTCTGCACGTCAAAGTACGTACCGCCAATTTGTATCAATTTTTTATTCTGAGAGTTCTCCACAGAATTCTGAAAATTCCTGCCCTCACTCGTGTACTGTTTTGATAGAAATCTATCCTCTCGACATGTATAGCATGCACCACTTCTGCACAGTAAGGCTAATGTGGTGTTATCTTTCAGTTAGAAAATATAAATTGGATTTTGAGCCTAAACTTTATTCATTTATGATTTCTTTTCATGAAGCGCTTGATAGATCTTCATCAAACTGGTATTGAGCTTCATTATAAG
The DNA here is from genome assembly GCF_021730395.1 of Mercenaria mercenaria. Lineage (NCBI taxonomy): Eukaryota > Metazoa > Mollusca > Bivalvia > Venerida > Veneridae > Mercenaria > Mercenaria mercenaria. The sequence continues at coordinate 69,003,517 of NC_069366.1, forward strand.
GTTTTATACGAATTTTGTTCAGATAGGAAACACTATAGCTAAATGGAGATATGTCTAAACGACTACGTCTCATAAACCATGGTATGGATCTTCGATCTTCATCAGATTTGGTGGGAAGCATCACGATAAGGTCTCCCGCAAATCTCTTTCAAATGGGGACGCTTGTGACTACAAAGCTAAAAACAGAAATACATTTAAATGGTTTCTTTTCATGAAGGGCTTGATAGATCTTCATCAAACTGGTATTGAGCTTCATTATAAGGATCTTTACGAATTTTGTTCAGATAGGAAACACTATAGCGAAATAGAGATATGTCTAAACGACTACTTCTCATAAAACAAAGACAAATATCAAACAGGGAATGCCACGCACCAAAAACGCAGCCTCCTCAAAACGAAACCCACTGCACGCAGATGCGTGCACCACACACACACACCCACAGCCAACACGTTAGGACAAAACGAACAAACAAAGGAACACACACACACACACACACAAAGCCAACACATCAGGACAAAACGAACAAACAAAGGAACACAGTGGGGCACCGCCTTGGAACGATCAGTGGCAAAAACACCACTGGGGAGCTTAAACCGGTTTATGGTGCGCACCCAACCTCACTCTTACCCCCACCATGTTCCAAAGACACGGGACAGTATAAATAAATGTAATCCCCTCCAGGTGAATCTCTTACACACGTAATGGAAATAAAAAGGCATGGCATGTAAAACACAAAAATGCTCGTGTATAAAAATATAAAAAGCAAACCTTAAGAACCAAAAACGTATGTACTCAATGCCTTTTCAGAAGACAGAGCAACAAGAGAAACACCCTTAAGGGCCCGACGAAACAGGCCAGAAGACAAATATCAAAACAGTTCAGTCCTGCTAGGATTTATAAACTGCTTATCATAGAGTCCTCCCCCTCTTCCGTCAGACACAGTCAAAGAGGGAAGCGTAATGTCCAACTGTAAACGGGTTGAACACTAAACATGCGGTATGTCTCAAAACAGTTGGGTCGTAACCTCTTTTAATAAAACGTTTTATAATTTTACCAAATACATTTGGAAAATTACCATGACCCAATATCTTACGAAGTTTGTACCATGGTATGGATCATCATCAAACTTGGTGGGAAGCATCACGATAAGGTCTCCCGCAAATCTCTTTCAAATGGGGACGCTTGTGACTACCAAGCTATAAACAGAAATACATTTAAATGACTTCTTGTCATGACTGATCTACGTCAAACTAGGTTTGTAGAATCACTGTAAGGTCTTCCCCATTTTTTCATGTGTTACCCTGTTGGACCCTTTAAAGGAGCAAGAGTTTATAAAGAAAATATGTTTAATTGACAACTTCTCATAAAACACAAGTGACATCTTCATCAAACTTGGTCTATACTTTCATTGTAAGGACCTCTCAAACCTTTTTTTAAAAATGGGGCCCTTGGCCCTTTTTAGGCCACTAGAGCTTAAAATAGAAACAAAGCATCTCATGAACTGCTTAATGGGCTTTCATTAAACTTGGTCAGAAGTATCATTGTAAGGTCCTCTCCCATATTTGTTCAAATGATACTGCTTGGTCCCTTCTAAGGGCACGTACGTGTGTGTGTGTGTGTGGTGGGTGCGGGGGGGGGGGGGGGGGGGGGGGGGCATCCGAGCTTAAACAGAAAAAAAAACCTTCTCTTGCAATTTTCTTATGGTAACGTTTTTTGTTTTAGCTTTTTATTTTTAGCTTTTTTAGCTGTCACATCAAATATAACAGAATCGTTTGAATAACTTTATTTAACTGGACTTCCTGCAAGATGTTCACCAAAAGAGCTCACGAACATTTCGTATTTGTTTGGTGAAAATGATTGAATAATGATATGAACAATCAATTGTATCATAAAATGTGTTTGTCAAAAAGGACATTTTCATGACTTGTATAAATCTAATATTCTAATATTCAATGAACTATTCGTTGCTTTTTTTTTGTTTAATGTGGCAAATACCGGCTCGGCAACAATAACCAACATAAATCAAATCATCCAAGCGCTTTATTCAAAAGAAATAAATCTCCAAAATGTGTCCAGAATTTTAATACAAAAAATGAATGATCCTGCACAAATGATAAATCGACTGACATTGTATACATCCTATACATATATCTCTGTAGAATACATTATGTAAGCTTCATCTTTTCATTATCGGTTCTATAGTGAGCAAATAAGCTCTAGAAAGGCTATAAGCAAAATGTTAAATGAATTTTCCTTAACTAAACACCTTATAAAACAAAACTCAATACAGTTATAAAAGGTAAAATGTAAATGTATATGTGACAGAATCTAATTTGAAACTGGTCTTTTAAAAGAATATTAGTTGTTTCTTTTGTCAAACATATAAATCTGCGTAATTTAACATTGCTCTATTCCACCTTGTTTTTACACACAAGTTTTAGTACAACTATAGTTGTCCAATGAGGCTATGACGACAAATCAGACTATCACGGAATATTAACATTACATCTTACTGCTACATAGCTATAGTGACATTGAAATTTGTGCGACGTAAAATAAAATAAAATGCATAAGGACATGCTGGTAAATTCCCTTTGCTTAAAATAAACTAAAAGCAATAAATTGGCACTATTTTCCCTTTTCTAAAGAATGGAATCAACGTTACTAAATCTGATATTATATGTCGTTCGAGATGTTTATGGTTTAAGGTCATGCATGTAATCATCCAGCCTACCAGGAGCGGTATTTTGTTAATGCATTACGATCTCGAAGCTACAGTTACAGGGCAAATTAAAGTTCACAAAACAATTTTCTTCATATATATATATATATATATACATGCTTTTCTCATATTTTGCAAACACTATCACAAGATTTCTGTTTCATCAGCATTCATTAACAATATAATATTAAGAAGTAGAATTCATTTTTATACCTTTATATTTCGGTTATGATAATTAATTTTTGTCAAAATAACATACATTAGTGTATCGGTAAAGAACTATCACGTTTCGGACGTTCTGTGGACGTCAATGATAAATCGACAGAAACGCTGTTGAAAATCAATAAAATGATACTGTATGCAATATTTGTTTGTCATTACATGAAGTGGAACATTTAATTATCGTACTTTATCAAAGCTCTTGCAATGCTCTTGAGTAACGAAACGGAATTTGCTAGAATTACCTCTGCACGTCAAAGTACGTACCGCCAATTTGTATCAAAGTTTTATTCTGAGAGTTCTCCACAGAATTCTGAAAATTCCTGCCCTCACTCGTGTACTGTTTTGATAGAAATCTATCCTCTCGACATTTATAGCATGCACCACTTCTGCACAGTAAGGCTAATTGGATTTTAAGCCTAAACTTTATTCATGTATTGTGTTACAGTTATTTCACGTGCTTATGAGTTTTCAGACTGAAACTACGTATGCCTTTCATCCATGTTTGAAAATGACTGCGTATCTATTGCACATTGGGATAGCCAACGCTTCGCTTTTATATACCCGCCGCAGATATAGCGTTCTGGCAATGCAATCCTTTCGCGTCATAATTTACTAAGGGTCTACAATCAACTAGGTTAATTTAATTAGTAATTATCTAATTCATATTTATAGAATTAGAATTACACTACTGAAATATAATTTTCCAGCAATTGGTCATACTAGCCATATCGCAAACACATATACACTAACAATCCTTTCATTATGATTGCAGTTAATTCTTTTTATTTTTCCTCAATTAGGGTGATGACAAATTGGTGAAAAGTAAGAGTGGTGCTGATGTACCTATCTAGAATATCGGTCATTCATTTGATTTTCATTTTCATGTATAACAGTTTGTGAGAATAACAACCGAAGAAAATTGCCATTTGCCATGAAATATGATTTTTAAAAAAAATCTTTCGATTTTTCATAGACCATTGCAATTAACCCTTAATCTGGATTCATACAATTACTACGTAGAGTCATGTTATTATACTTGGGAATGAGTGTAATAATAATTCTGGCTTGGTTGACGATTTTAAGCTATCTAAATATTTATCAAATTATACTCGGAATTTGTATTTCTTCATTTGCATATTTTCCAAGGTTCGTTGACTTTCTGGCGCTAAGAGGTTGCGTTTAAGTATACACAATAGCCCTCTTCGCAGTCAGTTTTCTAAGATAGGGCAATTTAGAACTCGTTAACGTTTAATATCACAGATAACTTTGATTACGTTTCCACACTGAAAAGGCAAGATAACAATCTCACTATGTTTATTATTATTATATGCATCGTAAGATTTTGAATAAATTGATAGTCATGTCTTCGCAAAACTATTTGTTACATTCAAATTAACATTGTTATAGGTTTTAGATTAAATGTCGCCTGCGTTATCATACTTATTCTAATATTATCTTCAAATTTGCAAAACAGTTACATTAAGAAAAAGTTCTGCTAAATTTCTTTGGAAACTGACCTGCAGATTCAGAATTGAAAATTTGTCAAAACTGAAGCAATAGTTAAATAGGGCTTCGATTCAGTAGATTTAGTAGATGCTGGTAGAATCATTAAAATGAGCAAAACCTCTACCTATGTTTTTATTAAATCAGCTGTGAATGTTTAATACATGTCTATTTGCTTTTATTCCAACATTGTATTTTACATATGAAATCAAATGTAACCCTTTTAATATAATGATTAATAATCCAAGAGGAGTAGTGCATTTGTATAAAACAAAAGTAATTAATTTGTTCATCCTCCTTCTGAAGTCACTGACATTCGACGTAGAGTATTATTTTAACCAGTTGATATCATTTATATCTGTCAGGTAACACTGAGAGCAAACAATTCTAATTCGTCTTACTGTTTTCTGGAACAAATTAAATCCAGTTGAGACTCTCATCTTGTCTTGCAATAGAATTATTTTATAACATCTTCTCCCCATAGGCGAACATTGAATCACTACTGGTTCGATTGAGTTTACATACGTCCAACCATAAGAAGCTTTTTTCTGCGCTCTGTAGTATCTGTTGGCCTAACGGATTTGCTTCATTATCCATCAAGATCTGGCTAAAACAGAAATCATCAAATATTTATTACATTTACGCCAAAATTTACACGCCGAAGTACCGATTAGAAATATAGACAACAAGAAATATCTTTAAAAATGATGGTCGGCGAATTGTAATAAGGATAGAAGTTTATGAATTTTTCATCTAACATTCATCTTTCATCTAACATTTTTCAAATTGCAAAACTAAACACCGCACTTTAACAATTTAAATGGTTCTATTTTAATTTTTCGCAAAGGTTTCGTAGGGTTGCAATTTTGTTTCGTTTATCCTTAGGCGAATAATTACAGCAGTAGTTTGATGAAGATTCATGAAGCGAGGTCATTAAACGTGTTTATATTTTTAGCTAAATTGGTCCCTATCCCCATTTGTAACAAAATAGCAGGAGACCTTACGATATTGTTACATATCGAGTTTGATAAAAATCCATTACATTTTAGTGGTTAATGCGAAGAAAGGCATACCACTTTTAGCTATAGTGGTCCCTAATAGGGTCCAAGTTCCTATATAAATAAATTTGGAAGAGGACCTTATAATGATGATCCAGACCAAGTATGACAAAGATCCACCAAGTTGTTCATGAGACGCTGTTTAAAGGCATTTCTAGTTTTAGCTCTAGCAGCCCCTAAAAGGGGTCAAATGTCCCAGCTGAACAAAGTTGGCTACAAATCAAGTTTGATTAGAATACATGAGAAAAAAATCAATTCAAGGATTTTTTTATTTATTATTTTTATTTATTTCTAAAATAGGCCAACTGATCCCGCTTTAACAAAAACATATTCGCTATTCACGAATCTTTGGACAATGACGTCACACCTATAAAAAAAGTGAAGATCAAGCAAAACATACAATTGTAATTATTTCAATATTTTTGTTTCATAAGGAAAGTTTGACCATAGTCATATCACATAGCTAAACTGTATGCAGCGTACCTTCATTTCAGTGTAATGAGATTCCGTCATTATATAGCATATATATAATAAAACAGATTTCAACTGAGTTCAATATTTGCACACCATACTAAAGAAAAATATTCATATATAATAAATCAGTTAAATAATTTATAACAAATATATGAAAGCAAACAAGTACTCATTTTAATATGCAATCTGAATAAGTCACAAAAGCAAGAAACCTTTTCATATACAGACGACAATTGTAACAAGGAAAATCTTTTAAAAAGCACTTCTCTACATAAAAGACTCTTATCACACCCTTATTCATGTGATACGCAGACCGTATTCAGCTCTTTCTTTAATTTGACATATGTTGGTATTTGAACAGGTTTTTATCATATTTATTAAACTTACTTATCATTTTGAGATATATCAATATTCTTGCTAAATATACTGAGCCAAAGTTAGCTTTAAAACTGTGAACAGCGTCGTTTAGGATAAACGCTTTGTCTACATTTCACTCAGCGTAGCACAATCAACAGAGTGAAAGAAATTGACACTCTCGTCCAATCAGGCAGAGTGTTACATAAATCTTCCATTTTGATAAATTATCTATAATGCGTTATCAAGTAGTTTGATTTGCAAACTGAAGTCACGTGGCATAGGAAACGAAAACGAATTTAGACGGCGTTCGCCGAACAAATCTGAATATTTTTATAAAGGAGGGCTCATCCCCTTTATTGTCATTAGCGTCAAAATTTCTCTTTGCTCTGCTCTACCTAGGATTTTCTACACAACGCTGACTGGTCAGTCAAAATGGCACAGACATTATTTGATAGTACAGTAGATCTACGCCTTTGCATTCAGTGTTTTCAACTATTTTTATTTTCCAAAGACATGTCATTACAAAGGCGTTGTAATATCAAATAAACGCCATAATTTTATATCCCTGACAAGCTGGATATTTATGTTTTCCAAATGATCTTTCCTTTTTACAAAATTTCTTGTTTTTACCTACAGTATTAAAGGACGTGTGTGACTGCAGGAAAGGAATGTTTCCTGACTCTCATCTATAAGAATTAGCAAGATATTAGCAACACGAGAGTAGGGGTCATGGATCATAACTTCAATCAAACCGAGCCTACAAGATTTTCATTTTTTTGTCATTCTGAGCGACCTGTGGAGTTTCCACTTTTTCTGTTATCTTTCTCGTACATTTCCCTCAAAAGTTAACCAAATGTTTTACAACTGAATGCAGAAAATGAAGCTCTTCCTTAGTAATGAAACATTTTTTAAAAAGATATTTCCTGTCAATACAATTTTTGATATTAAGAATATATTACACATTTTCAAGAAATACCTAAGGATGCTTACTTTGCAATTGGTTAAGTTATATAATTTATATTAGGTATTTTTGACTATTTTATTCACATGATCAGTAGAAATAACACAAGATGGATGTTTCCCATGGTCATTGCAAAGCATTTCAACAGAAACAGAATGTAATGCAGGTCAATCACAATATTTCCATTTTTTATGGTTTAACGGCAATCTTTATTGACAGTTCCCATGTAGAAAGTGAGCACATTTCGCTTTAAGCATTATGTTTCTTAATGGAAAGAGCTCTAACATTACAAATGAAAAGAACCCATTTGGTGCCGTTAATTAAATGTCTATTTTTTGTCAGATCTTTACTTCGAGTGAAAATCACCAGAACATATTTTTGTTAAAAATGAACATGAACGGCCAATATTTAAAGAAACAAACAGTTGTTTCAGTCTATATTGCTTCTACTTTAGTGTTGTAGTTTAAACTATTTTGATATCGGATCTCTCAAATTGTATGACTAAAACTGTTCGAAATTAGACAAAAATAAAATAGCATACTTAGAGCATGTTTACGTTAAAGATGTTGTTTTACTAAAGATAATAGGTAAGGGTAGATTTCTCGGAAGCATAGAGCACTAAAACACAGCCCCAGAGCAACGCATTTGCATAGTAGGCCCACAACAAAAAGAAGCTGTAATGGAAAAATATCTCAGACGGGTTGCTTCAAACATCCAACAAGTACATATTAATTGATGCTAAATATAGATTGAGGGGAAGGAAATGACAAGGGGCAAAATGGGGGGGGGGGGGGGGGGGGGGGGGCGGGATGTGGGGCAGGAACCCGAAGGGGAAAGTTGAACAAGGACGATTATACAAGGGAGTGCCATGTTCTTAAATAACAGTCACACTACAACGTAAACCACAATAGCGCAAACATCATGTACCAAAGATAAACACACAACTACGATCAACTGAATAACATAGAAAAACGAACATGCAACACATAAGAAAACAGTACAGTAGGGCATCGTTATAGACTCACAGGCATACAAACGCACCCATACAAGTAGTCTAAAATGTTATATGTTGTTAATTACGAATAAAGTAACAATCTTAATCCATCAGTTGAAAATTATTTCTGTTAAGTTATATTGATTTATACGCAAATGCGCACCTTTATTTGTTTTTCTCGTCTTTCATGTATTTTCTTACTTTACTTATAATTTCTTTGTCAACTTGTTTTTATTTAATATCATACTATCTTATATTTCCATAACACACTGCTGACAAACATATTTAAACGAAATACATTTTTGTCAGGTTTGCCGAGTTTTATCTTATTAATAAGCACTTATTTTACATATATCAAACTTACCTGGAGGGGCTTACTTTTATTTACTCTGTCCCGTGTCTTTAGAACATGGTGGGGTTAAGATAGATAGATAGATAGATATCTTTATTGCCTCCAAAGATTGAAGAGTACATATTATAATATATAACATTTCAATTTACAAAGCATAATTACAAAACAATAGGTACAATATAAGTTCAATGTACAAATCACAATTGCATATTAAGATGAATATTGAATATCAATTCCAATTATAACTGAGATGCTAACACATATGTATATTATATCTACATATAGTAGTAACAGAAACCTGTATACATATGTGAGGAATAATAATTGCATCAAACGATTCGTAAAATCTGCGAATTTGTTAAGTTTAAAAGCTTATCGAAACGAAATATAAGCATTTAGTTAACAAATATAAGCAGAAGAGATGTGTTAAATGAAAAATTGTAAATCATAGTGTACAGTGAAATCAACATTTAAACATGGTTAATAACTTAACTTTATAGCTAAAGTTCGATTTCGGTCATTGAGCTGCCGTGACTGCCCTTTAACGTATGGAACTACGTCACGGTCCCATGTTCGAAATCCAATAATAGTAGTCTATTTACAATAGTGTACATATCATTGATAACTAGTTGTAATCATATCCAGACATTACAGAATAGAGGCCACAAGCCATTTGATGATAGTGTTTGATTAACACTGCGAAATTTTGTGCATGTAATTAAGACATGATTTCATACATTTCACTCTTGTTGTATCAGTCAAGTCAAAGGCTGTAAAGCCCTTAAACATTTCTAACATTTGTTGCTCGGGGGCTACACTACAAAACTGGTCAAACGTTTCAATGCCTAAGTCATTGGATAATTTTGACCAAAGATTTGACCTACGAGTGTCATTGATTGGACAGAACATAACTGAGTGTAGAGAACTATTGTTCGTTACAATACGACACTTTGTGCACTCCGTCATAAATCTCTGTGAAAAATAATTGCACATTAATTTCATTGCGCTGACAGATTCATAGCGGTAGTTTCTGTAAATTTGACAGAATTTCCATAGATTACAAGGAATGTACTCGTAGTGTATTGTTAAAAAACTGTATAGTATATTATCACTACATATTCTTGATTTCCATTCGAATTCATTGTACATTTTAACTGCCTTTTTAACAGTTGTTTTCCATCTATTATTATTAGGAAAAGAGCCATCATGTACATAATTAGACAACACATTACATAAGCCATATTTCCCTAAGACTCTATATATGTCAGGCATGAACCCTTTACTTTTTCTTGGGTTATTCATGTACGATATTAGTCTGTGGCTAAATACTTTTTTAATGTTAAACTTAGAATCAAGTAAGCATAACTGACCGAAAAGTAAAAGTTTGCGTTTGTCTATAAGAATTGTTATAGGTAAAATACCAAGACAGCTCAAAGCTATATCAGTGCGAGTATATTTCGGTAATCCTTGTATGAATTTGACGCACTGCGCGTGGGCTCTTTCCAGCATTGTGATATGTGATTCTGTCAAAGTATTCCATACCTCGCTGCCGTAGAGAGCTTTGGGTAAGACAACTGATTCATATATTTTCTTTGACGTAATCGGGTTTAAGCCATTGCTATTAACTCCACAATCCACAAGACTAAAGAATGACTTTCGCAACTTATTGCAGCATTCACGTACATTATGGTCTAATGACAAGTTCTTTTCACAGTTTATTCCAAGGTGGATATAGTTTTCTGTTTCTTCTATAACGTTATTTCCAAGTTTCCAATTGCGGTTTCTTGATGTAGTTTCATTAAATACAACCACTTTACATTTAAGCGGGTTGTAAAGAAAACATTCATTTAACGAATTTTGAAAACATAATTCGAGAAGTTTATCTAATCCATTTTTGGTATATGACAGGATCACCATGTCGTCTGCTGAAGTAGGACAACCACAATTTATTGTGTTCATTTTAAAACTGAAACCGCTAGAATCAATTTTGTTCATTAATTCATTTATGAAAATCAAGTACATGTGTGGACTTAAACACTGGCCTTGTCTGGTGCCTTGTAAGACTGGGAACCAGTCAGATTGGTATCCGTTTGATCGTACACTGCTGTAGCTATTTTCATACAACGATAGTATAGACTTGTAGAGTGTTATGTCAATATCCATTTTATACAATTTTAACATGAGAAGATCAATCCAACAGCGATCAAATGCCTGTTTAGCGTCCAGAAAACAAGCATATAGTGTAGAGTGGTTCTCTGCAGCAAAACTAATATTTTCACGCAGCATTAGTGACGTCATCACACAGCTAACGTTACGCTGGAAACCCCCTTGTGAAGGATTAAGGTGAAGTTTATCGTCACTATTTAGGAGCAGGAGAACAACTTTTTCATATAGTTTGAGAAGTATAGAACACAATGTGATTGCCCTGTAGTTATTTGGGTCCGTCTTCTTCTTGTTCCCACCTTTAAATAATGTGATGATAATACCCCTTTTCATTTCCATAGGTGTATGCGAAGATTTAAGCATGCAATTATATAGTTTCACTATAACACTTAACAGAAGTTCTCCGCCGTGGATAACATTTTCATAGTATATTTTGTCGTTGCCGCAGACTTTGCCTTTCTTGCACGAATTGAGAGCCTTTAATACAATGTCTCTTTCTATTATATAACGGTTACCGTATTTATTATTTAAGTTTTGGCATAAAGAAGAGATTTCGCTGGTAATTGTCTGTCTGTACGTCCCGTTAAAACCTTCGCTTTCCGTAGGGGAATAAAGATCTGCAAAATAGTCTCTCCAGCATGAGTTAATTGCTTGCGGATCTGTATAGCGGACATCCTTGAAAACCATCTCAAGCGAAGAGATGCGTTTGGGTTTATTCCTGCGTTTATTAATTAATTTCCAAAACTCACAACTGTCAATTTCTGCTGCCACATCTATTTCATGTTCTTGCTCTTGCATATATTTCATAACACATATTCTATGAGCAGACCTAAACTTGCTTTTGGAATCTTTATACGATTTATAACTAGATGCTGTTTTCCCTCTAGGCTGATTTTCTTTCATCCAGTTAGTACGTTTAGTTTTCATTTCATTGTGGAGCTCTGATAAGTTCCGGTTCCAGTACGGTTTAATGTACGGCTTATAACCTACTCGCGGGATACATGCCTCTGAGGCAGTGTTAATAACAGACACAATTTTGTCGTACAATTGGTCAATCTCACGCGTGCTTATTATGTCTGAACTTGCTAACTGCAGTAATAATTCGCTGTTTTCAAGAAAGCATTTATAAGCATTAAGCTGGTTTTGCGTAACATTTTTCCAGTTGATAATGTCTGTTTTAGGACTATTATTAGTTTGGGGCGAGTAAGCAGTTGGCATTATAACGGAGCATATTACCGGCCGATGCGTTGACACATTCAATGCATTATCCTCTAAGATTTTGCAATTTACCATATTTTTAGAAAAACCTTCAGACATTATGATAAAATCTATCAAAGTTTCTCTATCACAGTTGTATGGTACATTTGTAAATTTTGCCCCCGAGCAAACAGCTTTCGTATTTATAGCTAACATATCATAATTTGACATAAAGTCCATTATAAGTTTACTTCTTGAGTCAATTAGTGAAAATATCCCATGTTCTGATTCAAGTTCAGCATTGTAGTCACCCATACATATAATGTGACCTTTGTCAATATACATACATATAATATTCTCCATTTCTTCGAGGTAAGTTCTATACTTAAGCAAAGAATGGTTTTTACAAGGCATGTATATTTGAAATATGAAAACATAACACCCTGGACTGATCATTAATTGTATACCTATAATATTGTCACTAGGAATATCAAGCGGGCAGATGAGGTTGGGTGCGCACCATAAACCGGTTTAAGCTCCCCAGTGGTGTTTTTGCCACTGACCGTTCCAAGGCGGTGCCCCACTGTGTTCCTTTGTTTGTTCGTTTTGTCCTTATGTGTCGGCTTTGTGTGTGTGTGTGTGTTCCTTTGTTTGTTCGTTTTGTCCTAATGTGTTGGCTTTGTGTGTGTGTGTGTGTGTGTGTGTATGTGTGTGTGGGGTGCACGCGTCTGCGTGCAATGGGTTTCGTTTTGAGGAGGCTGCGTTTTTGGTGCGTGGCATTCCCTGTTTGATATTTGTCTTTTTTTTTTATCTTTACAAAACTTCAAATGTTTGCTTTTTATAGCATTGTTACAAAATCACTATATAATATGCGTGTAATAATAGAAAGGAATAAAGTACGTTCTATAAAACTAAACCAACATTGATCTATCTAAAGACTGTTATACTTGATGAAGTCACAATTTCAAACTGTTTTCTAGTCAGTGGAAAAAAAATCAACGAAAAAAAATAACAAAAAAAAAAATAACAAAAAACTGTTCAATATACAGGAATATTGTATAATGTTACAAAGATACAACGATTTTACTTTAAATAAAATATGGTTTACATGTAATGAAAACGTGAAACAAAATTATTTTATCCTTAATTTTAAGTTCATGTCAGACGTCAGAAAACTGCAAATATTAAAGTAAAGGACCGAAAGATATTCTTCAGCTGCGTTTTTGACATTCGCCAGCATTATTACCGCAGATGTGACATACCATCAGTAAAATAAATATATAGTCAGGAGTAGGCAATTACTCGACTCGAGAGACAATGTCATTGCAAGTATTATCAATTTTCCTATCCTGCAGCCCTGTCAAGTGATGTGATAAGCGTTCCTTGCAAGTTAACATGTAGACAGAAACTTAAAAACATATATAAGTATAAGCATTGATCAATGTTTATGTAAAACGAAAAAAAAGAAATACCGACTTCCCTTTTCAATAACAGACAACGATCGAACAGTTTGAGATACGATATAAATTATTTCGTTCTACACTTCAGAAGTTGCCAGTTATTTTTGTTGTAAACTGTTTTGCACTAACGTTGGCGACAACCCATTCTTTATGACAATGAATTCAATTAGAACGCTTTGATAAACTTAGTAATAAGTATCCGCCCTTATGGTAATACGGTGACAGATTTGTCAGTGTGTAGGTCACTTGCAATACATAAACATTTCTAGATTACTTTTCTGTTCTGACAAAGACTGCATAACCTTTTCTCACTATGTTAAATAATTTGTCATGAAGTGTGTGTCAAAAGCATGAAATGAGGACCTCAGCAAATATTTGACTATCCTATAATTAGTTTTACTTCATTACAGTATAAATTTCTTTTGAATGAAATATAAGATTTTCCAATATTACAATTAGAATCAAAGAGATACTCAACCGCTTGATCCGAGCTTTCCGCGGGAATTTTCAACAGAACAGACCAGAGCTGTGTGAAATATATGCCTGCAAAATTTCCTAGTGGTTTATGCAGAATTCAACTGATTAAGCGATCGAATTTGGTGGCTCTTGGAGCAGTTTCTCTGACATCTGGATTGTTTATATCAATGCTACTATTTATATGAATTTTGACCATAGACACTAATATACATGTAGTTTCATTGGCCGATAAAATGCAATTTAACGGAAAGCTGATCTTGCCTAAATATCAAACCAGTTTTATTTTCTGGCATTGTGTTCGGCAAAGAGTAGTAACTTAGACCAAACGGAATACTTTCTCGTTATCTTGATTTAAACAATATTTGCAAATAATAGTTCAGCAGTGGTAAGATGAAACTCCAAGTTTAACCATTTTCGTATATATCAGTGAAACAACAAACAAACAACGATAGATGTAAATGTGTTGCTTACATGTTGTGTTTGTTCTTGCATGTGTACGTAACTCCTTTGGGTGTTTGCACGACTAGTATGTTACAAGAGCAACACGGAAGTATACCAAACGTGAACAAAACAAGTAAAGGGAGCACAGTAAATCACCACATTTGAACGAACGGTCAGTGTCAAAACAGCACTATCTTAGAAGGCTGTAATATATAATCCGATATATTGAAAATTTTCAAGGACGATACATTATAATATATCTTTACAGACATCAAATCGTTCGCTTGATTAAAGAAAGAAGTATTTCTGCATGTAATTCATTGAAAATGGTTTACAGGACATTGTGTCTCCTTTAACAGAACAGTAGATAACACATTGACTGGCTAAGCTACAATTCATAATTAAATTGGTACAATGTAGTAGCATTGCGTTTTCTCGTATCATTGTTCAAATTTAATAATTACAAAATCTTTCGACCTATTAGATAAAATCGTGACACAATTATTTCACATGAAGTAGGAAACGAGATAGAAAGTAAATTAGGTTTCGTATCTAAGCAAAATATAACTGAGTTCTCTATTTGACACTTAAGACCATTTCAAACGCAGTGAAACGCATATTAAAACATTCTGACTGAATAATGTGTCTGCATATGATCGTGTAGATTAAATAACAAATAATGTAAAGTAAGTAATTACATTTAGTCATCTCGCAGTTTGTTTAACATTTTCAAAAGTAGCCTGTATTGTCACTGTTGTAAAGTATCGGAATAACAATAAAGCGTCAGAGACAGTTTGAACTTATGAAACAAAATGCTGAAACTTGTTTGCCGCAGGTTAGATATATAACCCCACAGATTTGATTGTTGTATTAATTTTTCAAGGAGACTGTGTTCTTGGAGATTGACTGTTACAACAGAACCTTTGTCCTTTGTTTTTGAAAATAAAAATGATATAAAATAAGACATATCTAATTTTCTGGGAAGAACATCATTAAATTTTGAAAAACGAAACAAAATGTTATTTTAATGTTTTCATGCTTTTAATACAGATATGAAATCTAAAATTCTTGATATGTGTACAGTGAATCAACCGTTGATCAGTTCCCTCTTCGTCGGTTTACTGTGACAGCATTAATGTTAAATAAGTACTACATATATAATACATTTATTATTATTATTTTTATTATGCTTGTTAAATAGAAATACATTAATAAAACAATTATTCATAAATACCAACAAACATTCAAGTGCATTCATTTTGTCTTGGAAAGTTGAAATCCACGAATTGATTTTCCCAATGAAATTACCGTTTATGTTAAAATCCATGCTATGCTACGAATAAAAAGTTTCCACAGTAGTTCGTATTGGACAGACATGCATTTCAGTGTAAAACCAGCGACATGCCGCGTATCATGCTGTAAGTTTTGTAACCTATTTGTCAAACTTGTTGTTCAATTGCTTTGGTTGGTTTGATTAATAAGTAAACGTCTGACACTTGCACTATAGGTGGTCAATCACATAGATGTTCACTTTTTCTCAAACAGCAATGGGCTTGCAGAAAATAAGAAATATAATCTATTCAAAATTCCGATGAAAATTGAAAATGAGAAAGACGTCGCGCTCACGGAGTAATGTAAACAGGTGCTTTTCAATACATTTATAAATATCCAATTATTGCAAAAGTTTGCGACCACTTTAGAACAACTTTAATCTTTGCAAGATGACAGTAAAAATGTGTACACAAATCATGAAGTCTGGCAAGCAAGTTTAGAGAGAAAACAGTTTAACAGACATTGATTGACACACGGATTCCGAATATGATTAAACTGTTACATTTTGTACAGTAAATATTAATAAAAAAAAAAAAAAATATCAAGGTCTGTAATAATTTATAACTATTTAATTAATATCTATACTTGGCCTGGAATTATCAAAAATTCATAGAACGCTTCACTCTCAAGAGGAGGGGCACATATTTTCTTCATTATCCGTTGGAATGAGTGCGAATTTCGGGGAGCATCCATTAGTTTTTGTTAGATTTAACGTCGCACCGACACAGTTATAGATCATACGGCGACTTTCCGGCTTTGATGATGGAGGAAGACCCCAAGTGCCCCTCCGTGCATGATTTCATCACGAGCGGGCATCCATCGGTTTTACCGAGATTTCTTGTTTTTATTATAATTATTATTATTTTATTTAAAAAAAAAATCGATTTTTAATTTCAATTTGTTTGTGAAACAATTCTTTGTTAGTCGTGTTTGAATTATCTCGGCGGGTACTAACTACATGTTCACAGTTGTGTTATAAAGTTTAGGACATCAAATTTGACAAACTACGTTGACACCGGAAATGAATTACTACATATGTGGATTTACGACATGCGTCGAGATTATTCATCATTTGTTGCATGTTCATTCAAATGAAGAGATCAAGTATAGAAAACTTGATTCTCTCTCACTCAAAATACGCTAGAAGAAATATTAATATTAATGATAGAAATTCATTAAAATATGATCATCTCATCTAAGCTTATTTATTTTAAAATCAAATGTATGATATTATAGATTAAATACTTAATTTATCAAATGATTTGCAAAGAATTGACTACCAGAAGTAGTCATTTTCACTTGCAAAAACATATAGTATAATAAGAGCCCGGAAGGTCACCTGGTGCATTTCTCCACTGCTAAAAGCTGGAATACATTGTGTAATACGATCTTATTTACGTAAAACTTCAGTGAGAATGCGAAGGGATAAAGTCATATTTGGCAAATCCGCTTGTAATGAGACAGAGTTTTACTTACAAAGGTATGCATATAGCCGTTGGATTTAATGGATAATCAGAAGAGTTCAGTGACAGTATTATCGGCCGTTTTCTACAGTCATTTTTTCCACCGATACATGTTTAACATTTAATTTTGTCTTAGAAAGAATGTAGAAACCTTAAATTTCACACAGATGCCCCGAAAAGATACACCTGTTGTATCATGTGATTAAAGTTTTCACAGATTGTTCATAAATAGAGATATTTAAGTAAAGCTTTGGAATTTTGTTAGATTTTTTCCGACTGAAATTAGTAGGGAATTTCAAAAAGGTACAACAATAGCTTTCTGATCGGAATTTTTGAAAATATAAGCCATGTCTATGAATTAACAATACTGTCAAGTCGAATTTCAAGGATTGGCTTCGTATCAATAGCAATACAAAAAAACTCTACTTACCCATTTACAGCGGAGTTATTTTACCAGTGGTTTTTCTTTTTGTCCAGCGGGTGTCAAGAAAGCCGGTTATCCAGTGTGTTCATGAAGTGGAGACATATTGATTTAGTGCTGTCCATCTGTCTGTCATTCTGTCCGTCTATCAGCTTCTCCAACGGACTTTCGTCAAACTGCACAAAGGTGACGCGTGCCAAGCCTCATTATGCATATTATCGTCATTTTCAGCAGTTGGGATGATTCTTAACAGCGTTACGGTCCATGATAAATCAAATTTTATGATGCTTTTCCAACTTTAATTATTGTTCCTTCTCTTGAGAAGGAACACTTAGATTCGGTAAGTCACACTTGACTGAGCAGCTGATCTCGAAAGCTGTTGTCATTACAAACTGGCCAATCAAATTCCGTGACCTTAGCAATAACCTCTCACAGAATAATTTTTCCCTAATTGAGGCGACACTGGCTGAACGCGCTCTGCGGATTGCACATTACTAAACCCTAGGATGGAAAAGTTGTGTTGTTGAAACAGGCCAAACATCTCATTTGTCACAGAGGTTAAAATATGTCGATACCTTCGAATGCATGTTTAATATCTGATAATAAACCCCATTGCGACCCTCTCATTGTGTGCAACAAATTCACGAATCGAATGCCCGGATGTAAAATAACTGATTAAAATCAAACACTTCCGTGAAATATCCATTTTACATGTTCCGGAAAATGTCCACTATTCACTTTTAGTATCCCCTACCTAACTGTCATAGTCTGATATCACCTCTATAAACTTCTCAAAACTCTTAACGAAATAGCGAACTTGACATTTTTCAGGCAATAGAAAACAACATAGATGTTTTTCAAACTTTTAGAGTTTTTTTTTTTATTTTGATATAGAAATAAACGCGCCCTTGGTGCAAAATGTATCACCCCCTTTCCCCGGGGCGCTTAAACGGGTGACACGGAATGTCAATAAGGTAGAATGGTCTTGCCATTGCGTCCTATCCTAGGGCTCCGCATATTTAAAACAGACATTGAAACCAAAATTTTACAAGATGATCATTATTTATTTATATAGATGTGTTATTTATGTAGAAGGAACTTTTGGTATGCTTTAACTTGTACTACTAGTATTTGGCGGGTTTCCACAAACGCTCACTTACTTGAATCAAAAGTGTTTAGCCTCATTGTGCATATGTCCTCGTAGATATGCTACAGTTAATAAAGACATAATCATTGTAGGAGACATGAATTTCCATCTCGATATTTGATCAGATCGGGATGCTGCCAGATTTACCAGTGAACATCAGTCATATGGAGGTCAACATGTGAATGGACCTACCCATATTCCACGGTGAAAATTAGATGTTGTTATAACCAGGGCCGACAAGAGAATTAAATCAGGTGTCGAGAACATTCATCTAGAACTTTGTGGTAATACTGGTAATATGTCATAGAACAAGTATAAATGATGCAATTAAACGCCTGTTCCAAAGTACCAGTTCTGATGTGGTAGACGGTTTCTTTCTGTTGGCGTAAGTTTGTTCAAACAAGACATTCCTGCGTCCCATTCACTAAATATATTTCCAAAATGCACATTTGAGAATATTGAGTGCATATTAAACGTGACTTTTATTACATTCCACTCTGCACATAAAGATCGTTCCTCATCCAGCTGCTCCAGTTTACAGACACACTTCCGCGAAACGCAAGTAACATTCGACCATCATCTTTATGGAGGCCAATGTGCTACCATAAATAAACTTCAAATTCAAGCCCGAGCAGACTACTTTTCTGATAAGGTAATGCCGTGTTGCCCTGATACAAGCCTAGATATGGATAGCGTGGTAATGTTTTCGGCAGAGTTATTCAATTTAATCCTCTGTTATATAATAGGACAGAATAGTTGTGCATAATAGCATCATGTTCTGATTTTCAGCGGAGTCCTGGCAGTTGATTTGTCAAATTCTTTGATATGTTTTACTTTTTATGTCATGATTAAAATATTGCATCAAATATCCAGCGATCAGTGTCATAAGTAAAGGTCCTGTATCTCATTTTAAATGGTAACAGGTTATATAGTACAGAATTTCACAAAATATAGATATAAAACATTCCTTTCCTACATCAGTTCACATTAAGTACTATCAACTAGGCAATGTCGACCAAACATATACCTTCCTTTATAAGGTACACTCAAAATAAAAGGTAATTGTAGATTTCCCTGAAGCATAGAACGCTCCAAACACAGCTAGAGAAAAGTACCGTTCCATTTCAGGATTTTAATAGAAAAGTGATAATATCAAATCCTTGTTAGTCTCATTATAAAAGAATAAACTATACAAGTACCGCTTCTGCTACGTCAATTGTGATCTTTAATATAAGTCCTGTTCTAGTATTTCTCCCCTATTTTAAACTAGTATGTTTCAATAACTTTGGACATGTGCATGTATTGCAGAAATCTTTTCACCATCCTGTTGTTTCCAGATGAGACTTTTGGTAAACCTTTACTCCATAGTAAAAGAATTTTGTTTGTAAACAATATAAAAGCAATAAAAAGACATGTGCAATTTTCAAAATTAATGAAATACTTCTCTACCATAGTAATTAGATAAGTTAATTTAATTGAAAATGAAATGTATAAATAGAAGATATTCCTCAAGGTACTATTATGTAATTGGTTTTTCAAAGGCTGAGTTTCATTTAAAAAAGAAATCTTCCTTTTCCATAAATGGCAAATATGCATCATTAATAACTGTTCTTTAACAAATTGTCTGTCTAAATGAATTTCTATTTGATAAAAAAGTAGAACCTTGTTTTAAAGAAACTATTACTTTTAAAAATAACATTGATACTTTAACTATCTTTTTCGCCAGTTGGTATGAATATTTATTTTATATTGCTTGCTTATAATTAACAGAAATAAATTTCTGTATTTATGTCACGCATTTTGGCACATCTGACATTATCAGAGTAATCGTCTTCGTTTGTCCTATATATTGTTTCCCCATTTTTATAGTTGTCTCAGTGGAGACTTGCAAGCTCTTTAAGTATCTTTACTGACTTTATCGCATATATTTACATTTCATTTTCTAGGAAAGACCCATTTTCGTGACCGTTATTTTTTTTTGTTTATTTTACTGATTCTGGGGCAAGTTTATGTTTTAACAGTATATGTCCAATCTTACGTGTCAAAACGTGTAAAACAATCCTGCTAATTTACCATTGTATCATATAGTTATGTAAATAAGGCTTTTTTCTTTCGGATGTGTTTCATTTTGTACATATAACATCTGTAAAAGGATCTGTTGGAAGCATAGTATGTAACCAAACAAAATAGCAGAGACTGTTCATGAGAGGTAATGAAATATGTGCAACACCTCTCACGCCTATGCGGAGCACTATTACATTAAACCTATTTTAGTAGAACAGAGAAGATAAGATAATGTGTTAATAGAAATACTGCAAAGTTCCATGGGGTTCATTAGAACAAGATAATTTGAGAAAAAAAAATGAATACGTTAAAATTTATATGCTGTATATATCATTTATTTATTTTAATGCATTCATTTTCCATATGTTAGTGTAAATCGGACGAAATCTATAACCGTTCATAACTTGTGATATCGCTTTATTTATCTGCAGGTTTCTGAACAGTCTCTCTATTCGGAATCTCTTTCTGCTCTTTTGATTGCAATATATTAAGCATAAAGTAATATGTCTCGTATCTTTGACCGGCATAGTTTTCACTTTAAATGCTCTATCCGTCGAATGCAATCTTTTCTGCTTCTGTTTTTAGTTTCTGCTTCTGTGTTTAGTTTATATATATTTTTTTCTAATTATGGTACTAGCTACATGTACTATCATTTTTCGTTCCACTTACCTTCACCACCTTATCTTTTCGACCTCTTATAAAATAGAAGTAGACGGCGAATAGACAGAACCGGTCCGTTTTAAACTGTAGCACGTCCCCTTTAAATACCATCACATTATGCGTTATTATACGAAGAGAATTCATAAAAGTTTACTAATGTTCATATTAAAGACAGAAAATCCAGTATTTAAGCAAATGGCTTACACTAGTCCTTCAAAATAGTCAACCTAAACAGACACTCAAATTCACATAAAAACAGATAAGAGGTAAGGGTAGATTTCTCGGAAGCACAGAGCACCAACTACAAATAACTACACATTTACAAAATATATCACAAAAACCATGAATTAGAGTTGAATACCTGTGAAACAAAATTCAACGGCATTAGAGAACCCAAACACTGAATAAAATTTCACTGATTCTAGTTTTATTGTTGGTATCAGGTTTCACAAAACTTAATCCATCCAAAAATAAGAAAGACTAGAGAAAGTCACGTTTCAAAAAAACACAGCGTCCCCAATCAACAACTTGCGGCACTTGGAGGTTCACACGACTAGCTCTTACCTAATACCACGCATGCATACACACACGCACGCACTGTTTCGGCCTTCTCTGTTTTTTCGTTATCCTTTTTGTTTCGTTGTTTTCTTTGTAGACGGCCTGGTTTTACCTTTTCATGAAAAATATTTTGCGCCAATTTATTGAATTGATTGCATTCAAAACGCCAGCTTGAAATGTGATACTGCAGTTAGTTTAGCAAATTTTCGGCTTTTCTTCGGGAATTTCAGGAGCACTAAAACCATAGCTTAATGCCAATTGAAGATACGGAGAATCTGCTTGAAATGCTTGAACAGATCAACAAATGTCAAATTTTATCAATCATTTCATTGCTTATTCAAAGGAAAGAAGATTGTTACGGAAGAAGAATTTACAAGCGCAGTTATCAGCACTACATAATGCACACTTGTGAATAAAATGTTTCCATTATATTTTAGTCAATAGTTTGAACAATACTGGAAAGCTTGGGAAGGGCATGTCTTGTTTATATCATATTCCATTTTCTTACTATTCATATCACAGCTTTATTGGTCAAATTATGACGATATTTTTTAAACATTATGCTTACAGTTGTCTGATATGTTAACATGTATGCCCACGAAGAACATAAGAATACATATTGTTTTATTTTTTCACTGAAATAAAAAAAAAAAATAAAAACATTTTATAGTTGGGCAGATTTTCTCATGATACAAAACCTTGTTGATTAGCTTTAGGCAATTTAATGTTCCACAAATACTCTATAGAACCGATATCGCATGTTTTTGTCAATGGTAGGTGTATACGACGCATATTGCTATCATCGCAGCTTTTTGTTCGTCCTCCTCAGAGCGCGGGTTTTGAATGTTCCGTAGAAAATCATCGTAGCTATGACAAGTCTATTTGATGCAGACACTGAGAGGTTTCGATTTTTTTCCACCTCCATGTTCTGCTCTATATATCAAATCAAAAGCTATACTTTTATAACACATTTTTTATTTCCGTAGATTGTTTATAAATCGTTTTCAAAGTATCTTGTGTCCAAACTGCATGTTTCCCATTTTACTGGTATTAAACCTCTAGTCAACTGTCTTTATAATCGTAAACTTACACGGCCCAAGCAGGTGATATTTGAAACAGTATTGACAATAAACTGCAAACAAACCAGAACCAAGGTATGGTAAAATATGTCATGATCAGACGTGATATGATGTAACAATACTGAAATACATGCGTTTTTAAACATTATGTTAAACTTTTACGTAGTGAAACATACATATGATCATTCCATAACTTGTCGTATATCATCAACTTCCATATAGTTTCATTGGGCGATAAAATACCATGTAACGGAAAGCTGATATTGCCAAAATATTAAACCCCTTTTATTTACTGGTATTACTTTCTGCAAAAAGGAATAACGTAGAACCTCAAGGAAATACTTGTATGGTATGCGTGAACCAATAACCTACATGAAAGTCTGCGCTTAAGCTTACGCATGCAAATAAACGGTAAGCTTAGAGGAAGATGGTGTTACTTAAGTATAGATGTGTTATACAATTAGGCAATGTTTACTCCCAGAAGATCTACCCTTAATGATTTATCTCAATGTAAACATGATACAAAGCAGCGATGAACAATAAAAGTGGCGCTGTCCAAAAGGTTTGAGATGGTCGTTCGCTTGTAATCTCTTGCCTTTCACCACTTTAGGTTAGAAATCTCACATGAGGTGTTTGAATTCTTCATACACGTAAACTGTCAAAAGGGCATATGGAATGCTGTTGGTTATACCCTTGTGTCTGCACATGCCAGGGGTCTTCCTCTACCATTACATGTCGCCATATAACTGAAGTGTGACAGTGTGACTCTACTCCGGCCCGGGATATGTTTATTTAGAAATATATAATCTATTAGATAATCATGAAATTTAAATAAAATTATACCTTTTCTGTCATGATATATGATAAAACATAAACTCTGGTCATATTTTCCATAACAATGAAAATAACTAAACAAAACAAAACAACATTTTGAAGGACGTGAATGTTAAAAAGAATTTAACATAAGCTATTCAATAACTATAAATATTGGAACAGGAAATTTCAATGTGATAAACGCGTCTCTTTCTTTCATATAATGGCAAATGAACCTCCTATGATATCTGATATACAAGTTATGATAACGAGCTAATTTAGTTAAACAAACGCAGACGTAAGCTTTCTTGAATAGATCGTCTTTGCTTCTTTTCCTAATAAAATAACGAAGCAACCGAAGGCCTTCGGCCTTTTTTTTCTTAGCAGGGTTTCATTTTATTTCTGTCTTTCGTTTTGATAATTCTTTATACACATAAATGCATTAGACATAAACTTTAAAGGCCTCTGTATAAAAATAAAACATAGCTTAACTAGAATTTTTTAAAACTTTAATTATTCGCAATTGAATAGAAAAAGTGGAAACCCCACAGGTCGCTCAACACAACAAAAACGAAAATGTTGCAGACTCGGTTTGATTGAGCCTGTTCATGAACGGTAGTGGAAATGCATGCTACCGTCCACGCCCTCTAGCCCCGGGTTGAGCAGAACTCAACATTTACACATGTTAAAAGTACAAAAAACAATTTAGACACATCCGCAGATGTGTTCATACGGCGGTGCACATGGAACCTTCAATGCTACACTAGTGTGTAATTCCATGAAAAGCGGCGTACGGTCCCCAGTTTAAATAATGGGTTTGCCCTAAACGAGAAAACAATGAGCAGAACTAAACAAACTGGAATTTATGTTAAAATTTACAAGAGTCTAAAATGGAACAAGAGCGCCGCAAAGTGCGACAATAAATATACACCCAAATTTCTAGATCAGAAGAGGAAGAATAAAAATTTGAAGAAAATAATGTTGGTGCATGTCGAAGGAGGGATGTAATGTGACGATGGGTTGAGGTCTGGGGTGGGTTTGTGTGGCGATGGTGAATAATAAGATACAACATACTAGAAGTGTACTTATTGTTTGTCTATTTTTCTATTAGCGAAGAAACTGTTTTTGTGTATGTGGTGTGCGGGAGTGAGGGAGAAATAATATTGAGAGTTGTACTCCTCAAATTGTTTCATCACAAACCGTCATTGTTCAACGCTTTAAGTCAGTACATTGAATAGTTTGAGTTGACCTCATATACAAAAATGCAAAGGACAGGCTTGACATTTGAACTTAATTTGTGATCTTGAATTCTGAACTTCTGTCCAAGGACATGCCATCTACATATAGTCTCATCAACACCTACCAAGTTTTAAGTCAATACCTTGAATGGTTTTGGAAACGTGTTCCGGAGACATAATACATGGGATAGATTTCAACTAAATTTCTGACCTTGATATTTGACTTTCCAATAAGTGCACGTGTCCTGCACAATGTTTCATCGGTATCTACCTATATGTTTTGATGTACCGATCTGATGCATGCACGCTGCTCTTTGTGTCGTACAAACCAAGTTTAAAGTCAAAACTTCAATCATGGTTGTTGCGTTATGTTCATGACACGAAATATGTTCTCCATTTCGAACACACATCACGTATTGTTTTAACATGAATAGAAAAACCTGCATCATACAACAGGCCACGTGACTTTTACCAACGTTTAGAACGCTTGTGTTAATAGCCCGAATGATATTTCTATTAAAAGTCTAATCTGCCACTTTTACTTGCCAAATGGAATGCATTTATCACAGTGATACATACAGCTGCTATCTATATAAAATCTGGAAAGTAGATCCCTCGGAAGCACCGAGAACAAGGCAAACAGTGAAAATTGCAGACTCGGTTTGATTGAGTCCGTTCATGAGCAGTAATAAAGCAAAGATTAGAATAGAAAATGTATACATTACTAATCTAAATCTAGAGCAGCACTTTGCTATAACACACCACAGCAATGATCAGAAGAAAAACATTTCAGTATTTCAATGTTATGCAAGGGAATCGCTATATATCAATATAGGAGTTGAATAAAAATTGAGCTTAACATCGGGATAAACCCGGCGTCCAGAGTTCTGTTACTTTCTTCGTAAACCCCAATTTCGTACTGGTTGAACCTTGTCTCTCTTTAGCTTAGTTTCGAAAGAAGTAGGATCATGCTTTGTTGTATCACGACTTCCTCTTTTGTTTCCACCTGCTGCATGTTTAGACTTCTCCTTTGGTTTTGACGTCGTACTACTTTGTATGTATTTCCTGTCGTACACAATGAGACTTATGTACTGAAAATAAAGATATAACAAGCTAAAAAGGGATCTTTTGTCCTTTATTACTTTCGACTGTCAACTTCATTTTTTTTTCTTTTTAAAATCATGACTTAAAATGAATGTGTAACCTATCTGCTGAAGGCCGACACCGTTTTGCTCAAACTTTGTAAGTGATATTAAAACACTAATGTGATAGCAATTATTGTAAAATACTTAAGACGTTTGTGTGATACAAGCGGTGTTCTTTCATATATAGGTATTTGATTGGATAACAACATTCATTAACGACAACCGTTGAAACGGTAAACATCGTGCTACAAGGGCAACTCGTGACGCTATAGTTTCTATACATGAAATCTCGGCGTATCTAGTGATGTATACATATAACATTTGCATTGAATTCAAGCTCACTGTTTACAATAAGTGATAGGTAATCGTCGTAACTTTCACGAAGGTAGCGTTTCTCAGTTCCTGTGAAATTGTATAGTTTATAAACAATATATGCAAAAACTAGCTACCATAATTTCAATGTAAAATTATCCCAGTGTTAAAAGTGTAACTACGCTTGTCCGTTACTTACAAAAATAAGCATCAAACAACCAGATACAGTACATAGCATTGGCGAATATCCTGTGTCTGTCGTATATGCTGCTTCAACATATATAGTCGCTACCAGAATAAGAACAGCTGAAACGGAAGTAGTAAATTAAAATAAACATAAGTAATAGACTCTTCACTTAGGCTTGATTTATCGATATAAATTATAAAGCAATGCACTCTGTAAAATGTGTCCGTTTCGAAAAATTCTCTCATACATGTCTTGATTTTTATCTCATGTAAATACATGTTTTGAGGTCTAATTGATAACAGCTTTTAAAACTTAATTCTGTGAGCGTGTAGTCATATTAAAGGAAGGTATTAGATATATGCAAAAAAAATCTTCAGGAGGGCTACTGTTTTTGCTAAATGTTACTTTCGTATCACAGATATGTTTATAGAATTAATACAAGGACATTTCTGAGACAATATAGATGAAAACCCGAATTTTATGGGGATTTTGATCACAACCGTAACATTTCGGCACAATATTTTCCAACTTTTTGGTTAAAGATATTATGACCACGCTGTTTAGTGGCTTCGCTCTTCGATTATGTGCGACGAAACAGGTGGATGACTCTATGATAGTCAGTTTTAAAACCCAACAAGGAATAATCTGTTTTGATACCATTTTGTTTAAGGCTTAAAAGGTAATTTTAACTTTACATGTCATGCATTCTATATATCATGCATAGTCATTCCGTGTGTAAGGGATTTATATGGCGGAGATAACTGTCCTGTGAGCTAACAACATGATTGGAGTAAGAATGAGGTAAGGTAAAAACCAAAAACCTGTTTAGGCTTCCTAGCGGTGGTTTTGTCACTGATTGCTCTAATGTTCTGCTCAATTATGCTTTGTACTCATGTATTTGCTATGTCTGTGTTTTTGCGTCTGTGCTTGTGTGCTTATGTTTACCGGTTTTGTTCACGGTTGCACTTTGGAAACTCTTCTTTTTCGGAACTTTGCTTTAACTATTCGATATTCATCTTTTTTTTTCTTTTTTTCTTCTTTTGACTCATATTTTTATGCAAATAATTTCAATTTATTTCTTCAGGTTTGATAAAGATCTATGAATGGTTCATGATAAGAAGTCATTTAAAGATATTTCTATCTTTAGTACTAGCGTCCCTTAAAAGGAGCCAAGTGGCCCAGCTTGAACAAAGTTTGGAGAGGATCTTAGAAAGATGCTACAGACACAGTTTGGTGAAGATAGATCAAGCTGTTACTGAGAATAAGCGTATATATAGCTGTACAGGCTTCTATAAGAGCCAGGTGCATCCGTTTAAATCAATTTGGAAACTGAACTAAAGTGACGCTACAGACCAGTGTTGAAAAAAAGACCCATCAAACAATTCATAAGAAGAAGTACTTACAAGGTTTTTGTATGCTTTAAATATAATGGTTTTTACCCAAGCGCCTCATTTGAACAAACTTTGGAGAAGTCCTTACAGTAAGGGTACAGACAATGTTTGATGACGACGATTCATCAAGTGGCTGCTGAGACGAATGCATTCAAAGGTACTTCAATTTTTAGTTTTAGAGGCCCTAAGGTCCCGAATTTGAAATGAATACTGGGAAAGGACGTTATAATGATCCTTAATTTAAAATTAGTAATTTAAGCTCTTGTGGTCCCTAAAGGCTGATCCACTTGACAATCTTGGGAGAGGATCCTACAATGATACTATAGATCAAGCTCGATGAAGATCAGTTAAACGGTTTATGAGGAGAAGTCATATGAGGTGTTTAAGGTTTAGCTCTGGTGGCCTCTGAAACGGGGCAAGCTGAACAGAGGAGATTTCATCTGTAGACAAGAGGGTCATGATGACCCTGGATCTCTCACCTGAGTAATATGAGCTACATGTTTCAAATGTCAAACTGATGATAAAATATTAAGAAAGTCAGTAGGTCACTTTCATGGTCAATGAAATTCAGATTTACGATTTGTGTGCAAAACTGTGTATGTCATCAAAATTTGAAGGCTGTATCTTAAAAAACAAGAAAGTAGGTCAGTAGGTCAAGGTCACAGTCAAGTGACATCATATTACTTGGGGTCGTCAGGTAATTATAATTAAATAGTCTTGGAAATGGTATTTTCCTATATAACTCACATAATAACTAAGTGACCCCAGGGCGGGGCCGTTTTTTAACCCCAGGGGCATAATTTGAACAATTATGTAGAGGACTTCTAGACAATGCATCATACTAAATATCAAAAGCCTAGGTCGTATAGTTTCAGACAAGAAGATTTTTAAAGCTTTTTCCTATGTAAGTCTATATAAAACTTGGGACTTCCAGGGCAGGGCCTCTTTTCACCCAAGGGGTACAATTTGAACAATTTTGGTTGAGGAGCATAAGACAATGCTACAAACCAAATATCAAAGGTCTAAGTTTGTGGTTTCAGACAAGAAGATTTTTAACTTTTTCCCTATATTAGTCTATATGAACCATGTGACCCCCGGGGCGGGGCCATATTTGACCCTAGGGGATAATTTGAACAATTTTGGTAGAGGACCACTAGATGATGCTACACACCAGATATCAAAGCCCTAGGCCCTGTGGTTTTGGACAAGAAGATTTTTAAAGTTTTTCCTTTCGGTTGCCATGGCAACCAGAGTTCTGCATGGAATTCAATTCTTTGAAAAATTTTGAAAGGGGGCCACCCAAGGATCATTCCTGTGAAGTTTGGTGTAATTCTGCCCAGTGGTTTTCAAGATGAAGATTTTTTTAGAAATTGTTGACGGACGACGCACTACTGACGACGGACGACTGACGGCTGACGACGGACATCAAGCGGTAACAATAGCTCACCTTGTCACTTGACGATGGAAGTGTATGATCACATAACC
Source organism: Mercenaria mercenaria (assembly GCF_021730395.1). Taxonomy (NCBI): domain Eukaryota; kingdom Metazoa; phylum Mollusca; class Bivalvia; order Venerida; family Veneridae; genus Mercenaria; species Mercenaria mercenaria. Next base: position 69,033,194 of record NC_069366.1, read on the forward strand.
TCACTTTGTGCTCAAGTTGTTGATACTCCACGTACTTGAGGTTAAAACATGTTTGCGCGTTGTTATACTAAATTGTGGTACTTATAATACGTGTACATCTTGCGTTCTGCTCAAAATGGGGCTAGAGGGCGTACATTGCTTACGTTCCCGTTACAGGCAATGAACAGGCTCAGTAGATCCAAGCCTGATAGATTTTTGTCTGTTTAACCAAATCGAAATGAGTTTGACCTTGAAATATTTCCACAACGTCCGTTATTTACAGGTTTTGTTTTTACCGGATCGTTTAGATATGTTGTACTTTAAAATTTGGTAAACCTTAATGGACCAGTCAAACATGTAACATGAGTCAAGGTAAAATTTGCAGATGTGTCCTCTTCTGCTTTAATGATTCAAAATTTCTAAATGTTTTCTCTCACAGGTCAAAACTACTTACCAGCAATGGGACAAAATACTCCGAATGAGATGGACAACAAAGACATGTAAAGAGAATAATGGAATAAGTCAAACACGACAGCTGTAATCAGCATCATAGCGTTTGTGTACACCACTACAACAGCTGTTGTCATTAGAATGAAGGTGGGTCGCAATATCGTCCCTAAAACGGAAAGCAATTTGTACAAAGGATGAACTATTATTTATCTCTTGCTTATGTCTTTTTTTTTGTTTTTATTAAAAAAAACAATGAATAAGAATACATATAAAAAACGTTTGCTTTTGCTTGTTTACGTGCTTTGCTTCTAAAACATTTGATACATTTACTAACTGTTAAAGTGTGTGTCGCCTCGTATGTGGAATCATTGTCAACCTGCTGTTTTTAAATTCAATGTTTATCAGTTCATGGCTACTCTATACAAAGCTATTTTCCTTTACTCTCCGTCGTCTTACTTGTTAAAAGGCATCTCAGTTTCATAGTGTTTTTCTTTCCTTAGCTACAAACAGGCGAGATAGCTTTTAACTGATTTCATCATGTCCATAACTGGTATGTTCGATTAACGCGATTAAAGTATCAGAAAATTATTCAACACAAAATGACAAAATAGTGTGCGCAGTATCAACTGTTGTAAATGTCCCTAATTTTCTTGATTCCATTTTAAGTTTCAAAACAATCTTTTCATAGATTTGACTTCCTCTGTCTATATCAACTTTACTTTTAAATGGACTGGACTCAAGTTTTTGCTACAAAATGAGCTTTCTTTTAAAAATGAAAAAAAGGTAACAATAATTAATGTTCTTGTATTTCTATAACATATAACCTGTCATATAATCAGTATGTAACTAAGTCTCAAGGCCTTCTTAAGAAATACAGAAATAATTTCTTGAAAAAGTATGTAATTGTTTTTCTCTTCGTTCTTTTTTGTCGTACGATGTCGTTGTATTTGTATTGCGAATGTTGTATTTATTTAAAATAATATTAAATCAGGAATCAGTGAAAACTGCATACTTATACTGTGTATATTAGATGTCTCAAACCAGTCATAGATACTCTCGTCACAATTCATGGTTGGCTTGACCAATCCAACACTATTACAAGCACTACCATACTTCCAAGGTATCCACGAATAATATGAAGCGGTGGTATGTGTAGAAATCCAAGCACTGTCGAAGTCTCCAGATGACAGGTTAATCAATAACCAATATGGTGTGAAATATCCAATAGTAAGAAGCCAAAAACTAACGAAGTACACTAAACCAAATGCTACAACAACACCAAACTTTATATCCTTTCGACTAGTCATTGTCTTATGTGTAGCCTGAACACTGTTAAACAGTTATTCCCACAAAGATCTTACAACTCTATCAATATACAACCCAATGTTTATGCTATCAAAGTTTTATAAATAATTTATCAATGTTTTAAAGTTATTTCCAGATAGCCAGATGTTTGAGGTATTTAATTCTTTTCACTTGAATGTTGAATCATTTGCAGAAATTACTTGAAATACATTTCATTTCACTATCTAATAACTCACATTTTCAAGATCACAAATAAAACGGTTAAATTGATTTTTCAGCTGTCGATGTTATCAGTGGTTATCTTTGTTTTTAAATGTTTGAAAGGGCTTAAGATAAAACTGTAGTGGTTTTAGTTTATATTTAGTTTAGTAAGATCTCTTCTTATCAGCATGTTATTGATCTGTTATGACACAGAAAATGTGGTATGAACGTATTCGTATTTATGTAAATCAATTCTGTGATAGCAAATACGCTGTAAATATTTATGCTAACAAATAGTGTAATAAACTTCAACTGTGTTCAGAATATTTTATTTTGTTGTGGACTGCACAATGTTTAGAATAATCAAGAATTTATTTTCATGTGGACTGTACAATGTTCGAAATAATGAAGAATTCCCAAACCATAAATGGATGAAAATATCAGTAAAAGGCTTATTCTTGAATGAATGATATTTAACAATAGAACATTCAAGTTAATGTATGAACAATAGACTTTTCAAACATTATTTTGAGCCGTGCCATGAGAAAATCAACATAGTGGGTTTGCGACCAGCATGGATCCAGACCAGCCTGCGCATCCGCGCAGTCTGGTAAGGCTCCATGCTGTTCGCTTTTAAAGCCTATTGGAATTGAAGAAACTGTTAGCGAACAGCATGGATCCTGACCAGACTGCGCGGATGCGCAGGCTGGTCTGGATCCATGCTGGTCGCACACCCACTATGTTGGTTTTCTCATGGCACGGCTCATTTTGATTTTGAAAAATGTGTGGTGAAAACTTCGCATAAGTTTTTGAAATAGGAAAGCTGGAATGACATTCACTGAACAATCGTATCTGCACTTATATTAAATTACTAATAACATGTGTAAATGTTGAGTTCTGCTGAACCCAGGTTTAGAGGGCATGAACGGTTGCTTGTATTTCCACTACCATACATGAACAGGCTTAAATGTAATTGTAATAAATACAAGGATCTCACTCCAGAGCGTTTTTAAACATGTGAAAATTCTTCAGTCTAGATCATAGCTAACACGTGCACTTATCTTACACGGTATCTTCATGCTATTTTCGCGCAGTTTTTGTTCTGCGATCGCCATGTATTGAAAGTCATGTTACAAAAATGTTTTAAACAAAGCATAGGCTATAAAGTATGTTGTACATGTCCGAAATAATTGTAGTTTGCGACGGTTTAATACAATGATATTGCTGCGGCTGCATGGGTTTATAAACATTTCACGGTCAAAAATACGGAAATCGTAATTCATCAACTAAACACATCGAAAACACAGCAAACAATATTTCGGCTTATATTCTCATGCAAAAAGAAAAAAAAAACTTTAAAAAATTAGATGTTCATGTTACGGACGGATTCAATCTGACTAAAGTACATCTCCTATAACGCTACGCATAGGATCTGAGAACGACCTATTCATAGCCTCGTTCTGACGACCCTTTCGCTAGCCAATCAGAGCCTAACTTACAACATCTTGCAAATCTACATGTAGTCTTGACTTTTGATATTTACAATTCTTATGTCGTAAAGTGTCAGATAGCTGGCTAGCTCTGTCGATAGGCTACTTGCTTCGTAAGCGAGGGATCCCGAGTTCGAGCCCTGGAATGACTGCACATTTTTCTTACTCTTTGACATTCGAACAAGTCGTCTGATTGGATAAAATAAAAATAGCAATACTGGAAATCAAAAATATACAGAAGACGAATGTGAATGGGTCGTTCTCAGATCTTCGTTTAGAAGATCAAGTATTTTAGTCAGATTGCGGACAGATTTATCCTGTAGAAAAAATGTCACCAGAATCTGCAACCTGAAGCACATTATTTTAAATATTTACAGTTCTACAGAACCGTCACGGATTTGCTGCATTCTGTTTGTCGAGATCATTGAAATATCAAGTCTTATCACTGACAGTTTCGTATATGAGTAAAGTATGAAATCTCAAAGTCTCAGTGCGTCTCAGTACGTTACTGACATACTAAGGTTAATTGTTTGCAATACATATGCTCATTAACAAAAATAAGACTGACATTCCTATTATGAATATGACATCTGCGTATGATATTTTCTTCAACTTTCGATCGGTAGAAGTTAACTTTGATCAAAACAACGTTTACAGAAATTTTGTTTGATAGATGGGGTGGGGCGCCTCACTCACCTGCTTATTAGTTTTGTTCATTCAATGACATATCACATCAAAGCACTTAATGAGGTATATTTACGGAAAGAAGAGCGAAAAAGATTTGTGATTGAACTGCCAGTGCTGATGAAATAGAAACAATAACAATAATCTACAAATAAGTTCCCAAGGTGTCAGAAAATACAATATGTTTTGCATTAAATGAATTTCGATATCTTCATAACTTATCACACATGTACTAATCTTTAACAGAGAAATTGCATTGCCGGGGCTGTGACAAAATTGTTGAGAAGCATTTTATTGAATAAAAAGCTTTCAAATACAAAGCGACATTATTCATTGTTACATATAAGATTATTTCATACTTCATGCATGTAACTGACAACACAAAATAAGACATTTCCCTACTCGATGACACACTAACGCAGTATTTATTATGAGTGCAAGTACATTTATCTTAATATTGACAGTGGCGTACATATTTTTTCACAATCATGAAAATATTTAGGACATTAAAAGTTTGGATTAAAAAAAAAAAACAACCACATCAAAAGCATTTAAAGTACCTATGACTGATTTCATTTTATTCAACCTCGATCAGAATGAATTTTACACGAGAGCATTCAGTCACTACATGCACTTTGTTTTGAAAGATTTATACTAGCATATGTCTGTATTTAATAGAAAATACTAAATTAAATATACTTTGTATTGCGGTAAATTCAGCTGTTTTTCAGTTTTTTAACACTTACCTTTGTAATGTTGTACTACATGCACATACATTATATATACATATATTCGTGATTGAAACTCTAGATAGAATTGTTTGCAATCAAATCATGTTCAGTTTCACAAAAGAAAAATCGTCACTAAATTGGGAAAAACACTTTCCCAGTATAGGATTCGAACACATGACACTCACAAATAGTAAACATACTACTGAAGTCTGGTTTTCTAAATATAAGATAGAAGCAAGTACTTTTTGCACGAAGATATATTGGTAACCAAATACATATGACTGGAAATGCTGTTTGTTTAATTCTTTGTTAATATTGTTACGATTTTCCCAGGCAAGAAATAACGACTTTTATGCAAAAAGCAGGCACTGTGTATCATTGCGGAGTTTGAATGAACGATTCCCAATTCCCCAATATTTAATTCCTGTTTCCACATAACAAACTTTAAATTTCACTTTTCAAATATTCGCGATAGTCTTCTAAGAAAATCAAGTTTTCGTTAGCCTATTATCGGAAAGAAAAGCGCAAATAAAAATAAATACTTTGTCACTGTTATTCTTCCCGATTTAAAGTTACTAGTATGTGTTTGCCTCGGGTCTATCTTATTCAAATTAATTACCTCGATACCTCTATTGTTTTCGTCCTAACTTTAGCACATAAAATGATGTGCCTACACGTTCAGCGAGGGTCATGGTTTGATATCCTACTCTAGGAACGTCAGTTTTTACCATTTTGTAATACCTTATCTTTTTGAAAATTATCATGATTAAATAGCAAACGGTACTAGAGTTTAGAATAAAGTCTGATAATTGTAGCTAAATTGATACCGTTTACATGTGGGTGTGTGTTTGTGTGTGTGCGCGCGTGCGTGCGTGTTGGTCGCGTGCGCGTCCGCGTGCTGGGCTTACGTTGTGGTAGGCTGCGTTTTTGGAACGTGGCTTTCCCTGCTGGATATTTTTCCTTGTTTTATAATACTACAGCAGGTTGTAACTCTCGCTTCGGATTGTCCTATCAATGAGCAGCATTCTATTTATCACGTTTAAAAGTATGGTATTTGGAAGTATAGAACGCAACTAAATGAAAAGAACAAAACAATAAAAGCAAACTTACGGCCCTAGCACTTCAGCAAAACATCTATTACAGTACAAATGAATGTACTCCATGATCTAAAAGAAATAAAACAAATAAAAAGACAGTTTCTAAGTAAAGGGAGACGTTTTATGGCCGCTACATGGCACCGAAAGACTGCTGTTCCGATAGCTAATAAAATCTATAAGGATACTTATTCTTTTGTTCTCACTGTTCGCGAATACGTACATACTTTTAGTCAAAAGCATGACAATGATGACCAAATAATAGTAAATTGATTAAAGAGCTTTTTGGTCTCGCGACTTTTTTTAAATGTAAACGTTTTACTATGCAGCTAAACTTGTTTGCGCACGTCCATTCGTTAGAACTTTTCACAAGGTTTTTGGTTTCCGCATGACACGTTGTCTCATCATGGGAAATTTTGTGCTAAGTAATATTGAAATACCTTGTTGAACGATAGAGTTATGGAACAATGTTGTCATGTGACCTTGAAATTTGAACTAGGGGTCTGGGTGTTGCCGGAATAATGGACGGACGGAAAAGCCTATAGTCCCCTAAACTGATCATCAACCAGTAGGGGACTAATAAGTTGGTTGTGGGCATGCATGCTACCGTCTACGTCTTGTGAACCCAGCTGAAGCAACACTAAAATACATGTTACAAGTACGACTATACAATTTAGAGACATCTACCAATGTATTCATAGGCGGTGTACATGGAATTTTCAACGATACACAGTGCAAACAACTTTCTGTTGTGACGACACAGTGTCTAGTTTCTTAATTGGATGGATCTGTTTCATTGAATGTCCGGTAGTTCTCGCTTAGATTTGTTTACTCGGATCAATATTTAATCAGTTTCAAAAATGTTGTGATTAGATTTGCTATAAAGACAATTTAGATTCTATTAAACAATTCAATCAGTTAGTAATTTATTGAAAAAATGTTTGGTGAAAAATATTCTCACCCATGTTTTTTTTTTCTTCAAATATTTCTGCTGGTATTTTACATTAAACAATTAGATGCTGTATGGTTTGGATTTCGGAAAACAGTTACCGATTCTGGTATGACAAACGGACAGAATCTTATCGTGTTTTAACCGTGCTGGAGAAGCTCATCTTACACCCCGGGGTGTAAAATGACTCACGTTCTGTATTTTCTGAATGAATGAGTAATTCATGCACTAATATTATAAAACAGCGCTTAAAAGAAAAGCTTTTGTTTTACTGTATTGCTTCCTTTAACTGAACAATACGGTATGCAAGAAAAATAACCAATCACTTGTTGAAGGTTTGGTTGTAAGTATTTGACTCTCGGGGAACTCTTTTTCGCTAACTTGCTGCCCTCAACCCATGGGCACCTTTTACCAATAAAAGAGTCTTATCTTCTTGCATTTCAGACATGATTTTCCCGTGTTTCGCCAGTCCTATCAAAACTCGTTTTACACCCCGGGGTGTAAGATGACTCAGGTTCTGTATTTTCTGAATGAATGTGTAACTCATGTGCTGATATTATAAACTAGTGCTTAAAAGAGAAACATTTGTTTTACTTTATTTCATCAATTAACTGAACAATAAGGTATGCAAGAAAAATAACCAATCACTTGTTGAAGGATTGGTTGGAACTATTTGGCTCTCGGGGAACTCTTTTCGCTAACTTGTTGCCCTCAACCCATGCGCACCTTTTACCATTGAAAGAGTCTTATTTTCTTGCATATCAGACATGATTTTCCCGTGTTACGCCAGTCCTATCAAAACTCGTTTTACACCCCGGGGTGTAAGATGATTCGCGTGTTGTAATTTATGAATAAATGTGTAGATTCATACGCTACTGTAGCCAAATAGTGCTTGAACAAAAGCATTCATTCTATTTCGTCTACTATTGATGAATGTTGTATGCAAGAAAAAGAATATATCACTAATAGAAGATGCGGATGGAAATATCTATCTCTAGAGTGACTGGTTTGCGGAAAATTGTCAAAACCTCGATATCGCCTAAACAATTACCCTCGAGCCAACTGGATTATGGTTAAAAATTATTCTTAATTTTAAAGAAAGCTCATTACTTTTCGGAAAATATATTTTAAGAGAATACAAAAACAGTTGACATATAGAACATTGAAAGCAAGAAATCTTCAAATGTGTCTGGCATTTTAATCCAGAAAAATGAATGATCAGTCACGAATGATCAATCGGACTGACAATGTACGGATCCTAGCAGCGTTCCCTGTGGAATATTTACTTTATCGTTTCATCATTTGTATTGTAGTGCGTAGGAAGACAAAACATCATGAAAGAACCAGTAAGAGATGCTTCCATATAAAAGGTACTAGGTTTAAATGATAAATACAACAGTCAGAAGATGCCTTGTTACAAAATCAATTTTATGAAAATAGATTGAATGGATATGTTGATACAGCTTTCTCATAGACACTTCATTCGACAGATTTTTTTATGAATCCTGTTTCATGAACATTGAAACAACTACAGGAATTGGCATAAAATGTTAACATACATAGACTTGATGTATTTTCCCTTGGGGAAATATCATACAATGGAAGATAAAACAGTAAAATGATATCAAAGTAAAATGAAAATTAATAGATATGTTGAATGATATTCAAGTACAAACACTTGAACTGTATTTTGAATACAGTCAAAAGATTTTAACGAATCGCTTACAACAAAAGATTAACAAAATAAGTTAAATCATGTTCTGAATGGGTGTATGATAAATATCAATTTGCATTTAAATATTATGGTAAGTCTTTCATTTGCATGACGTTGTCCAGCATATTGCATTTTTAGTCTTTACCGGTATCATGTGATTTGCTCTGTAATTTACATCAGTCTTGCGCGGAAGTTCTAACTTACTAGGTACGAATTCAAAGCTGGTCTGATTTTAAAATAAAACAAAAATGTTTATTTTATCATCGATTACGTCAAACAGAACACATTGAAAAGAAAATAGTCTGGTGTAAGTGTTCTCTGGTTCGTTTTGATCTTACAATCATGTCAGGAATTCGATAATAATAATAATAATAATAATAATACATTTATCTACATTCATAAATATTATGTCAAGCTCGCCTGCTGAATGAAGAAGGTGCTTATGAATTTTACACATCTTCGAGATCTTGTAAGTCGTTATTTTATTATCTAGACCACCCAGTATGTAACAGCAGTGTCGACTGTACACAAAACTTGTATGTGATCTATTTTAGACAAGTTCAGAAAAAGGCATAACTTGACTACGATAACAGCAATATTATCTTGTCATTCGGTTGGTATTATCATGGGGGAGGCATGTATGAAGTACATTTGAGTTGAGACGATCTGAGCTTATTTAGAATTTTAATAAAGGTGTTGGTCCGCGACGCGAACGCCGGGTATAAAGCAATACTTATGTGATATTCGGTAGGACGAGCCTAAAATGGTATACTTAGGATACATAGGCTAATTATGAATAATAGATATCGCCTTGACAAGAATCAAACATTCTAAGAACTAGATGATTGATGAGGTATTCAAATCAAACAAAACACTATCAAGTGTCTTTTAAATATGATTTATAAATATTACATTTTGATATATTCGTGTTTCTGGGCTACCAATCATCAGTTTTTCACCCGTCTACATATCAGATATCAGACATAAATATTATGAAAGAGAATAAGAAGTGTGAAGATACTGCTGTGATGAATGATATATACTTGATCTATATATATATACTAACGCTTCTGTTCAAAAGGGAAAGAGTTTTATATTGTTTGTTTTAGAATATCCTTGTCCGATTAGACGATTTCAATGGTATTATTCTTCCCGTCGTCTTATTATCCTTTCAATCATTATTGCCACGTATTTTCCCCAAAAATGACATGGTGTTTGATAACCCGATATGAATATTGTACTGTCGACATCGACACCACGACAATACGACGCTATTATGCGATATTGATATCGTACTACTGACCACGATACCATGACAAAAAATTTCGATGGCACAAAAACACGATGCGACAGTACTACAAAACAATCCGATAGCACAATAATATGATGCAGCACTGCGATATTGTCGTGTTGTCGCATCATGTTGTCGTGCATTGGATCATTTTATCGTTTGTCGCATCGTGTTGTCCTGTAATTGTGCCATGTTAATGTAGTAACACTTTTATACCTGTATGGACCGACAGTACGATGAGGGGATCAGAACACCGTAGCTATACGCCATCCATCGTGTTATGCAAAACATATATATGATTATGACTGTACTTGTTTCGCTTGCACTCGTGCTAGTTTTGAACATGCGTAACATGTTTTACGCATGCGTATTAATTCCGCAATAATTGGTCTAACAATATTCATCGTTCTTGCAATGTACCAAGAATTTTATCACATTATGCAGGTTTACGTTTTTGCTTTTATGATATGTTTAATAATTCTGTGTCGATGGATCAATCTTAAAATAGACTGTTTTTGTATTGACCTTTCATACTATTTATAATACAGTCAAATGACTTTTGTAATACTATTGATTTTTGATACAGTCGGGCGGATTAAGTTCGGCACTAGTGTGCCTTTTTTGTATTTTGATTATGCATTTTCATTTTTCTTAGTTTCATCAGATGAGAAAATTTAGCAAGACTTATGAGTTGTGTGAAGCTTTCAGTTCCACTATGTTACGTAGTGTTCTTGCTCAATCAGTGAAAATGGAGAATAACTATTAGAAAAAAAACCAAAGAAAAATATCAAACAGGGAATGCCACGCACAAAAAACGCAGCCTCCCCAAAACGAAACCCCCAGCACGCAGACGTGCGCACAACACACACATACACACACACACGCCCAAAGCCAACACATAAGGACAAAACGAACAACACACACGCGCACAAAGCCAACACATAAGACGAAACGAACAAACAAAGGAACACAGTGGGGCACCGCCTTGGAACGGTCAGTGGCAAAAACACCACATGGGAGCTTAAACCGGTTTATGGTGCACCTAACCTCACTCTTACCCCCACCATGTTCCAAAGACATGGGACAATGTAAATAAAAGTAATCCCCTCCAGGTGAATCTCTTACACACGTAATGGAAACAAAAAGGCATGGCATGTAAAACACAAAAATGCTCGTATATAAATATATAAAAAACAAACTTTAAGATCCAAAAACGTATGTACTCAATGCCTTTTCAGAAGACAGAGCAACAAGAGAAACACCCTTAAGGGCCCGACGAAACAGGCCAGAAGACAAATATCAAAACAGTTCAGTCCTGGTAGGATTTAAAAACTGCTCATCATAGAGTCCTCCCCGTCCTCCGTCAGACGCAATCAAAGAGGGAAGCCTAGTGTCCAACTGTAAACGGGTTGAACACTAAACATGCGGTATGTCTCAAAACAGTTGGGTCGTAACCTCTTTTAATAAAACGTTTGATAATCTTTCCAAATACATTTGGAAAATTACCGTGACCCAAGATCTTACGAAGTTTGTAAACCACATCCCCATAAAAAACGGGTTTAGAAATACCTTCTCGCAGAAGTGTCTTTAAATTACTATTGAATTTTAAAACTAAATCAAATTACGATAATAAAATTTAGCAAAATATTTACGCAATTTGTAATAACGGTAGCCTTGCTGAAGAAGTTTACCTGTAATATATTGATTACGTTCATTGAAATGCTTGACATGACTACACGCTCTGGCAAACCGAATTAATTGAGAAATATATACCCCATAAGATGTAGCCTGAGGTACATCCCCATCCAAATGGGGAAAATTTACAATACTAAAATTAAAATCATCCCTCTTGTCATAAATTTTGGTATGTATAAAATTGTCATAAACAGAGAGATGTAAATCTAAAAATGAAGCATCAGTATAGGCCTAAAGCAATTTTTACTGCCGTAACACTCGTAATATTGTATTATGTTTTCGGTTTTATTTTCGCTAACTGCTCGACTGTACCCTAGTGTTTGCCTTTATGTTTATAACATTTCGTCACAATGCATCTTTCTTCCTCTAAACGAGTAGGCACATGGTCTTCTCTCTATCAATCAACAGCGCATCATGCCATACAGTCTATAGTAAATGCTTGTTGTTTGTTTTGGGTTTAACGCCGTTTTTTTCAACAGTATTTCAGCCATGTAACGGCGGGCAGTTAACCTAACCAGTGTTCCTGGATTCTGTACCAGTACAAACCTGTTCTCCGCAAGTAACTGCCAACTTCCCCACATGTATTATCAGAGGTGGAGGACGAATGATTTCAGACACAATGTATTTTATCAAATCGTCACGAAGAACATACGCCCCGCCCGGGGATCAAACTCGCGACCCCGCGATCCGTAGACCAACGCTCTCCCTACGGAGCTAAGCGGGCGGGCTTTATTCAAGCTTGCATGTATTTGATATAATGTTTGGTAAAATAGAAATAAACTTATTTTAAAAAGAGAGATAGTCATTATCGCTTATTATAGACTTAAAACTTGGATGAACTTCCCTAGTGAAGTTTAGGTCTAGACGACGCGGTTAGGCGATTCATGTTTAATTTGTCGTTCATTTCACATGAACTCCGAAAAAAATGCATGTCTTGTATTTACACTGTATTTCCTTTCCACCTGTAAAAAGTTATATTATAAATTGAATACATTTTGTTACATTTAACATTAAAACAGCTTCCGGGCCATTCTGTTCATCTAAGGAACGTTCTCCCTGACTATACGCGGACGTCGTCAAAACAGCGATCCGTTATCACGAAGCAGCGTTGTCGTAACTTTGGTGTCTTTCCTTTTGCTATTCATACAAAATGTACGTCAACATTATAGGGCGAGCGTGCACAGTTCTTTGTGGATTTCCGATATATTGAGTTAAGCAACAGTTAAAGCGTATGTATATCCTTTCAGTTTAATAGGACATCGAAAATATGCTATACTTCTACGCTACGAAAGAACTGAGTTATTACATTACATGTGTGAACATACTTTATGCTGATTTTACTAGTATATCATTATCGATATGATATGTTTCACTTTTTATATAAATGCAATTTATGCAATATACTTCACGAAGGCCAAATATCAAATATTCCGGTCACTAACGTTATTTTATCTGAACCTACAGATCTATTCATCATGGTTTAAACTCTGAAATTAGCTAACTTTGCATGAATGTGCATTCTGCAGTTTCTGTCAACACAGAGATTTCATTAGTATAAATTTGCCATAAAAATATATATAACCTATGGATATTTTCCAGTCCTAGTCTTATGTTTTTCATAAAACGGGCTACGTTTAATAACAGTCATTCTTGCATAAAAACTACTTTTTTCACTGGATCCGCCCATGTATTAACGGGAGAAAAATCGTGTGCAAACAAGGCAATTCACGTGCTGTTAATACCCGAATGCTTCCCCAGGGACGTATATGTAATTCTGTGCAGATTGACATCTGGTACCTGCGTCTTGTTTCTTTCATAAAAACCTCATCTAGAAGCATTAAAGATGCAGTCTAAACCATAGAATGTTTTACTGTATCAATAACTAACGCCAAATGCGCTGCCCCCACATTGTTCGTACTTGTTTCTTCCCTTGTTTACTTCCCTTTTAGAACTCGGCGTCAATTCAGATTTTGTAGACAACCGTGAATGTTAAAGAGTCGCGTGTTTACCTGTGCGATTCTTTGTTTTTAGGAATCATATTTATGATATTTTTGGTAAGTATCAGTCGGCATGTTTTTATCTAATTTCTCGAAGAATTTATATAAACAGCTTGGAAGCTTGACACTACGTTCGTACTCATCCGTAATCCAACTGCGTGTCGGTACTCAATATAACTCGAAAGTAAAGTTATTATTCTTGAAATTGTGATCGAGTCCACCAAATTTTGAAATGATATGAACAATTATTGGTAATTTTATGTTTGTAATAATGAGAGATAAAAAAAGTCGCTTAAAAACCTTCAGGATGTGCTTTTGATAGTGTTGTTTATTTCCGGGCCCTGGATACGAATATTTAAAACATGTTTACCGTTTCCAAGAACAACAGGAATGGTAAATAAAAATGTATCGGAATCGTCAATTCATCACATATGAAAACAATACATAAATCGTCGTGAAATATTTTTTATGCAAGAAAATACCGACAATACAAGTTTATTTTGTGTTTTAACGTCTGCGGAAGCCCTTGGGATATGTTTGTGACCTCGACCTTCGGTCTCGGTCACAAACAATCGCGCGGGCTTCTGCAGACGTTAATACACAAAAAAAGTGATTTGCTCATGAATATGCATCATCGTGATATAAGTCCTTCGTACCTAAACTCCAAACAATGATTTTATTCAATCACTGTTTGGGAAATATTATGCCTTAAATGAATATCAAACGTTCCAAAAAAAACAACGTAACCGCCTCAAAATGAAACCCACAGCACGCAGACATGCACACCTCTTACACACAGACATACAAGCAAACACACGCGGACAAAAAGAACACATTGGGGCACCGCCTTAGAACGGTCAGAGGCAGTGGTTTTTAATGTTTTGGCTAAATTTAATGCTTTCAAAATATAATGAAATATCTTAATATTTTGATGTCTTAAGAGGAATACTACAGGGGATATAATACAAAAATATTTACTATACAACATGTAAAGGCAGTCAAATCATCATGATAACACTTTGACGATGAAAATACATAACCACTGTCTAAACAAGTTAGTGCGTAAAACAATTAGTATAACATGAATGTCATTATTAAGAGTAAACAGTACAGTAAAACTTTATTGTTTTTCGTTGCTGAAATTACAATATTTTACACGGAATGAAAAAGTCCGTACCTATTTTGCAGACATTTATATATTTCCATAATTTAAAGCAAATTATCATTTAAGTTTCGTAGCTTGTTTGAATATGTAATATGTGCACATGATTAGTTCTGAGCGGAGCCTGAGTGTAAGTATTAATTTGTCTTCCTTATATATTTCGATATCACACGGCAAACAAATAATTTTTCTTTCTATTTTATGCTAATTTTTGATGACAACGATTTATTTTTATGTTAAATGCAGATTCAAATAAGACCGTTACTTAATATTAAAATTTGGAATTATTTAGGCTTTCCTGTAACACTTTTGCATTTGCAAAATAACCATGGACACTTACGAACAATGATATTGAATATTGGTGATAAGGTCTGTGAAATCAACACGTCAAACCACCAGTTATTTACTGCATTTAATTTTTTTACTGTAAATAATGATTCACAACTGATAAATATCAACCAATGTCGATAGTTTAGTGATATTTTATGCAGTTTTGTAATGTCTGAAGGATCTCATATGCTGACGGATTTCACGCTACATCGGAAGCTTATGATGTTTTGACTTGCCTTCTGAATGCGTAATATGATTATTTCCACCAATCTATGTTTAGCTGAATCAAAAAGACGACTTATATCAACAAGCGTTTGGCTAAAAGTGACTGGACTCAAGATACTGGCTTTAGAATCGAAGTTTTGTCGTATTATGAATATAAGAACATGAACTTTTGTTTCTAAACTATCTGAAAAAAATGCAAAATCAAGAAAAAATGTCCACGGCAATAAAACAGTTCCTGCATTCCTGACCAATACACCACGAAGGAATACATCAATGGTTAAATAAAACGCTACCTACTGTCTACCCGTATACAGGGACGTAGCCACTTCCATGCCAGTCAAAGAAAAACAAGGACAAATATCAAACAGGGAATGCCATGTCCCAAAAACGCAGCCTCCTCAAAACGAAACCCACAGCACGCAGATGTGCACACCTCACGCATGCACGCACGCACACACACTCGCATACAAAGCAAACACACGAGGACAAAACGAACAGATAAAGGAACACAGTGGGGCACCGCCTTGGAGCGGTCAGCGGGAGCTTAAACCAGCCACAAATATTATTAGTAGAAATTAACTCTGAAAAATGAAATAGTATTTTATCTGAAATTCATGTTTAGTCTTGGGCATTTGTATGACTTGGTCACTGTTTATTATTGAACTTAGCCTTTTGGTGCATTTACTGAATTTAGCCTTTGAGGGAAAATTTTGGTCATGTACATTTGTATGGCTTGGTCCCCAGGATCAGTCATCAATGTTTATGACGAAAATGGAAATTTAGCGGATTTATTAAGAAACTGTTTCGGGGCAATTTATTGTATTTAGCCTTTTAGGGCAAAAGTTAGTCTTTTGGGACAGTTTTTGAATATAACCTTAGGGGTTAGCCCGTTTTTTTTCTTGGGGGGGGGGGGGCATTAACGTATTGCTGTAAGGTCGCCCTAAACGAAAATTTGTTCGGTGATTGGTTGACCTAAAGGGGTAAACATGACAAGTGCGGGAACCATGTCCAAGATATCCAAACTATAGAAATATGAACCACACTTTTTATTCACATGCCAATTTTAATTTAATTACTTTATTGAAACAAATATACTGGTAAAGGCTTGTTTTCAGTCGGTGTTGCTGTTTGACAATTGGTTGACCTCGAATGTCCCAGTAACAATACAGAAGTACACTAGTAGATATCTATGCTTGTAAGTAGTTGCCTGAGTCAAGAGTTGTCATTCTTTACGAACACAGGCACAAGATAAATGTTAGAAATTCGATAATTCATACCAACAAAACTTCCATATAATTCACATTAAATTTGTAAAAATTATTTCGTAATTTGAAAGACAGAGAAATTTATCAAATGTGTGCCTCCATTTAAGGTGTTTGGCTAAATCTCTATCTTCTAAGTATTCTTAGACTTTTAAAAATATGGACAAAATTATATCTTTGTGCGACTCGATATTTTCTGAATTTTGCTATGTTGTTTATAACATGTTGCTTTAAATTGATGGTTAATAGCAAGAAGTATATATGATACTTCATAAGATATAAGCAAAATAATAAATGGTGTTTAAATGTTTATTCATTTTAAAAGGAAGAACGTGTTATATTGTCACTTTACTGCTGTTGTCAAGTGATCCTCCTCCGCCAGAAAATATGAAAAGGACCGCCTTAAGTTGCCCAATTGCAAATTTCAAACGAGATATAGCCAGATTTTGATAGAGGTGTATTGAGGTCGAGAGTGGGTCAGATTTTACGGCGAGTCAAAACTTCAAGGTCATATATTTAAAGTGGATCTTCCCATTCAGGTATTAGGGCTTCAGTACTTCCATGAAGTTATAACTGCATCATATTTGTTTCATTTTTCCACATGTCTATCCATCTGATATATATTTTCATATGTCTACCTAAATATAAACTAAAATCTCTAAATATTACTGCATATACTAGTTCAGCAAAGCGCTGATCCACATTTTCTCACAACCGTACTCCATCGTCCAGATGCACATTTGTACAACGAGCCTCTGTTGTATTTACTTTGCATAGTCGGTAACTGTCAGTCGAACTTCTCATTGATTGTCTACGGAAGTTATTGTTACAACAAAAAATCAATGCCTTAAATTGGTTTCTAAATTTCTTCCCTGTAGCGCAATATAGAAAGAAATTGATACTGTGATTGGTGTACATTAGCATTTCTGCTATAGTATTAATAAGCTTTCGTCTAGTGAGCGCATAATCACCTTCAGTGTCCTCTGCAAATGATGTATATATCAACACTATGACCATAGGAAGCGTTGTAACCAGAAAGGCAAATGAAACAACCAGTAACATAAAGGTGATTTTCTTGCTCATTTCTCCTTCAGGTCTGTGTTGTGTTTGTTTTGATGAAAGAGATGAGTGCTGTCTTAAAACATCTCTTTTTTTCTTTGCAGAAATCACGTTTTTAATAATGAAACTGTTCAGTATGAGTATGATTGAGAAAGGCACAAAAGAATAAATTCCAGCATCTACCCATGGCCAAATATCTTCAATTAAACGAGTATACACCGGTTTTGCCTGACATGTAGCAATAATAGTGTCATTATAAGAGAAATGTTGCAGTTGAACTGACCATAGAAAATGACAATTTATAACACAGAAAAAAGACAATAAAGCTGCAATACTTATACGAGCATTTCTTGCATTGCATAGTCTTGAGGCTTTAAGAGGAAACATGACAACTATAGTTCTCTCAATAGTAACTGCCACAATTAGCCATACAGATGTATCACTACTAAAATAACCGAGAAATTTCACTAATTTGCATATAATGTTATTAAAATCCTCAACATCTATCATGAATTGTCCAAGCCAAAGTCGAAACAATCCAATATATAACACTAATAAATCCATCAATGCTAAAACACTAAGATAACTGTACGTTGATGCTTTCTTTACATTTTTCAGTAAAATGAAAAACGAGAAAAGATTACCAAGGGTACCGATAATTAAGAGAATTGGCGGCACAACTAGAAGTATTTGTTTGTGAGCCACATAGTCGGGGTATTGCATCAACGGTTCTTCGTAGGCATGAATATACATTTTGTCGGGTTCTCGTTTCAACTCATTGACCCTGCCAATAATATCCTTTTGTTAATGTCAGTTAATCCGTTTTCATCGTCAAAGTTACACGCTCAATTACAGACCGCTATTTCACAACAAATACATCTTTATGCCACATTCTGTTCAGCTTGAGTAGAGGTTTTCTCCGTTGTCTGGATATAGAATTCATTCAATTATGTTGCTCATATTCTTAGAAAATAAGAATGACACTGTTATTAGACACTGTCAGAAAAGTAATATTATATTACGAATTTCTCTCCAAGCATGTAATAAACACTTCAATAATTAGCAAAATTGGTTGTATTTTGTCTGTTAAAACTTCGTCAGAACATAATTTTGAAACATATTCCACTGTCCTTATATTTCTGTTTTAATTATACAGTTTACAAACATTCTTTTCGAGACAATATAGTTTTCTTATCTGCTGCGACGTCAACAATATCTGTACTTCCGTTACCTGGAACAAAAAAAAAATGTTATCTTTACAATCATTCACCTGCAATTCAACCTGATTAGAAAAGTCTCAGGTGCAAATTGACGTTTTTGCGAAAAGGAGGAACAATAATACCAAGTGTTTAAAAGTGTTATGACCGCATTGCAGATTTATCTTTATACCCTTAGTATATCAGCCGAGGCCAAGTTTGACATTACATGTGGCTTTTCAATAACACCTCAAGATACATTTATTGTGTTTTAAATATAGTCAACGTATCCAAAATAGTGAAATACATTTTCAAAAAGAATTACAACTTAAAAAAGATAATACCCCAGATTTAGAAGAGGTACTTTTGGACTTTATCTAACGGTTGTTATTGGTTAGTTACAAACAAATATATATAATTATATATGAAACAGGACACGATTTCAACTTTGAAATTTCACTCAATTGAACGCAGATGTTCCTCGAGAAACATCGTGGGGTGTCTGAATATCACAACATACACTTTTTGCAAGAGTTTGCGAAAAGTTGGAGGATTTTGATGATATAATAGGGTTATTATAATAGTAGCTTGATCTGGGATGCTGTAATCGGCTCTAGTTGATTTTTGCCAGATCGGATCTCACGAGGCGCCCGAGCACCGAGTGTGATCCGACCTTGCAAAATCCATGAGAGCCGAATACAGAGTCCCAGATCTAGCTAGTGTTATAACGACCCTTTTATTATATATCTCTACTTTTTTGTTTTATTGTTTTGTTATTGAGCGAAATCTTCATTGATTATTGATACTAAAATGGAACTCAGTGAAGTTTTTATGTGCGCTATTTGTAGAACTGTGTCAGGTCATGCATGATAAGTAGCCCGACAACATACAGTACGGAAGGTACAATACGGAATTAAAAAAAAAATACAATACGGATTTGTTTTCTGCCTGTTCATATTTTATTGTGAAATACAAGCAGAATTTTACAGAATTTATATAGGTACATAATAAAAAAATTTATATTGCATTCTAGCAAAACACCAACGTTCTTATCAATTTTAGGGGTTATGTTAACAGGACAGAGTAAACTTGTGTTAACAGAGGGATTTGTCTACTCGCGTGATGTTAAAACGCCTTCTTATATACGCGCCTTTCGTGGCAAAATGTAAACGTTTAAAGGCCTAATAAACGTAATGAAGCATGCAGCCATTCCCGCGCATTTCATAGAAATATAGTAACGTTGTAGAACAATAAAGTCATTAATTAGTTGTACACGTTTTTGCTAGAATAACATTAGCGCATGTTCATTTCGTGTAATAACATCTTCAGAATCCCCCAGAATTCCGCATATATTATAACACGAAAAATCGATGCGTTATATTTTCAAAACGGGACACCGCTATTACACACTACAGAAGTTTACTTATAACTGTTTTACCACTGACCGGTCAAGAAATACAAAACAAACATAAGATCACTTCTTTAACGTGTTCCTACACATTCTTTGCGGATAAAGTTAATAAACTACAGATGTTCCTATGAACGAATATTTTTTTTCTATTAAATAGTTTTTCTTTCTTACACAGTACCTAACAAGCAACAAAATACTTTTTTCTATCTTTCTTCCTTTTTTCTTTGTGGGTTTAACGTTGCACCGACACAATTATAGGTCATATGGAGACTTTCAAGGTAGAACCACCGACCTTCTGTAAGCCAGCTTGATGGCTTCCTCGCATGAAGAATTTAACGCCCCGAAGGAGACTCGAACCTTACCGGTGAGGGGCAAGAGATCTGCAGTCAAAGACCTTAACCACTCAGAGTTTATGTTCCGTTAACAGCCGAACCGACATAACTTTATCATTACAAATATTTTCCATATGAAATATTTCCTGCAAAACTAGTGTTTAGAAAACCGCTTTTAAAGAAAAATATCCACCTGGATAATTGTCTTATAGATATGTATACAATTCAGTATATAATTCTTTCCTAATTCAGTCTAAACTACTACCATGATAGTCAAAAAGCACAATGTGTGAATCTTGTTTCTTTTAGCGATGCTGTTACTTGTTTTATAAGCTCTATTTGATTACACATCAAACGAAAGAAATTCTACGGTAACGTGAACACATGCTAACTAATAAAAGCGGCGATTAAATAGTTTGCAAATATCTTAACTCATACTATTACAGGCAGTCTAAATGTAAATAAGTATTGATGAGCAGTAACTCATGTATTTCTTATCCAGTTGAATATCATACAATCATTTCATATCTCAAGATAAATGAGATGGAATCGGAGGAGTTTTGGGCTAAAACATAATGCCAACTTTTACGACGCTCACAACAAATGTAGAGGAATATTTCTTATATTTGGTATTGTTATTTACAGTCTTGAGTTTACTTTTTATTTACCATTATTGTTATTAAAAGATAAAAAACGTCTCTATAATTTCCAAAACTTGTAATTACTATTCGATCCACTTCTTCCGTAGTAATTGTTCCCTAGGGTCTTCGTAGAAAAATACTATTATCATTATTGATATTATTATTATTAATATTATTATTATTATTATACCAGATTTATATAGCGCCCTTCTCATGATAAACACGTTCAAAGGCGCTTTACATAGCACAAAAACAGCCACGCAGGGCGCAAAATTCATCCCCTACTAGTACAGACACAGAGCGACGATCTGACCTGACCAGAGAGACAGAGTGAGATAACCCCGCCCCCACCCCACGAACAGAGAGAAAGAGAGACAGAGAGAGAAATACTTTTAGATAAAGGCTTGTCCGGCTAACTTAGCCTGGTTCTGTCATATTTCTGGTATTGTCATATTTTTTATAATCTCCGAGGGCGATATATTTTCAAAACATCTTAACTAGTTTTAAACTTGTCACCAAATAAAAAAAGTCGATTCTGATATTGAATGTTGATTTTCTATTGCAAAATTCTGCTCTGGCAGATAAGGACGTTCAAAAAAATAGTTTTTAATTTTACTTGTTAATGGATTGCTGTAAAGCATTCAGGATATCTTAGTTAACATCAATGCAAAATATTTATAAAATTTCGAATAATTTGAAGGTGTAAGTCCAGTTCATGAAACAATCTAGTTTGAACATAATTATTCATTAAATGTCAAAAAGCAAGATTAATAAAATCGAACCGAATATAAAAATTATACTTCTTAGAAAACAAATTTATTTCGGTACATTGGAAACATTCTAATTCAAATAAATAATTCAGCAATTATATCCAGATATAACATTGCACATACCAGTTTGGTAAATCATTCCTTGTTTATCCAAGAATCCAAAACAATAATAATGTTTTAGCAGGACATCTTATCAGAAATCAGGATTCATTATCAGCACAACTTGTGCTGCCCGTAGAACCACAAACACTTCATTGAAGTAATCGGATTTTATTTATTGGACAACCCAACGCTTGCAGAGCCACGTCTTCCCATAATAACATATGTAAAAGACATTTCTGTTCAAAGTAACGCATCATTCATCAATGTCTCTTTAATTCTAGAGGAGCAAAATATTTTCTGATCATTATTTGTCTACTGGCATTGGAAGAAAAGACCGGCTTAGCATCATTAGTGAGAAAGCTGGTCACAACAGTGCTAGTATGACATGTTCTGCGTTATTGTAACATTACGATATGGTCTTTCGAATTATTACAACTCTAGAGAAGCGCTGATTAAACCAGATACACGAATGTTAACAGATTGGCAGGTTGTAAAAGCTTTTAATAAAGTCTAAGTCTTGAATATGGTTAGTGGCGACCACTCTGAAAATTACAAAGAAATCAATAATTAAATGATAAAGGAAGTTCTATATAAGTAACGAACAAATCAATATATTTCGAATGTTAGACGTAGACTTAGAGTCAAAACCTTTTCAAACTGAGTGTTTCATCCAACCAAACTCAAAACTCAGGATGAATATGGCAGGAGCGCATGAAAAGAAATCATAGATATGGCCCAATATGTTCAATGAAAGTAGTTTTCAAGTTCTAAAATAAAAGCGTCATTTTAAAAGAAATGCTGATGAAAATGACATTTTAATGGTATTAGCTCCTACAGCTGAAAATAAAATGATTGAAGTATACATGTTTTGATTTTTGCTGGATTTAACGTCATGCCGACACAATTATAGGTCATATAGCGACTGTCCAGCTTTATATGGTGGAAACAAACCTAGGTGCCCCTCCGGGCATCATATCATCACGGGTGGGTTAAAACCACCGAGCTTCCGTAAGCCAGCTTCATAGCATACTCACATAAAGAAACTATATCAAATTTTACTTTATATTTTACGCATAGAATTCAAGACGAAAATGGACGAAAGTCCAACAGGAAATTAGAAAAAGTTGAAACACTACAGGTCGCCAAACACGCCAAAATTGAAAATGTAGTAGGCTCGGTTTTACAGAGCCTATCTATGAATGGTATTAGAAATGGATGCTACCATTCATGCCCTTAAACCCCAGGTTGAGATAGCTTCAAATCTGCACAAATTGCAAGTTTCAAATTTACAATTTAGAGATATTCGCAAAAATGTTCATATGGCGGTGTCAGTCAAGAAACTTAATTGTTCGAAAATACAAATCCAAATACATTAATAAATATTTGCGAACACTACGATGCTTTGAAATAGTGAGGGTTAAAAGGCCATGTTGCAGAAATTAGCATCACCCAAAAGTGCTACACCACATTAATAAAACATTTAAAGTAATATCCAAAGACAATGCAATATTATTAAAATTTATCCCTTTCTTAGATGCAATATTGTTACATCTTTTGTTTTTTAAGGAACATTCATTCAATCTTCATGTATATATAACAGACTTAGTAAGGGGCGATTCCCATGTCGGTGACTCAATTAAACTGAGTCTTGGTTGCATCTATGGTCCCAAATGATATCAAGTTTAAAGGTTATAAACATGTGTAAACATAAATTTATTATATTTGTAACGAGCAAATTGCGAATGAGGGTACCATCATTTTTCGTTTTACAAATAATCTTTAAAATCTTCATCAAGGTTATGGACCGGTAATAGTGTAGCAGAGTGTTCAATTCCTATACCATAAACCTACCTGGACTAATTTTTCAGGGTGGCATATGTTAAAGCCGGACTGGGACAAAACTATTTTTTAATTATTTTTCCTTTTTTTGTAAGTAAAAACTGTTTTTCAAGACTTGGTATTGATTTATTGCACAAAATATTTCAGCGTTTGAGCTAAATTTCTGTCCGATTAAATCCTTTTACTTGAGGATCTTCCCCCCCCCCCCAAAAAAAAAAAATATTATTGACAGTTTTATTTTGTGTTTTATAATTAATAACCGATATGTTTAGGTTTCTTTTATCAAAATTATCGGTATAATGAATTCTCTACGAACGTTTTTTAGAATGGTTACCACTTTGAAATTTGAGGAAATATCATAAATTATACAAAAAAAAAAAAAAAAAAAAAAAAAAAAAACAAACGACACGGTAAAAGTTGTTTAAAAAGTGAAACACGGGACGAAACAATGTTAACGTAAAGACTGTTTCAAGATCATGCAGTTTTTTTTAAACATTTCTATAACGGGTCCATTACCTTAATACAAGGTATTATCAAATCAATAAATAACGTTGTCATTAACGATTCAATATCCATTTTATACAGGATTTCTTCACAGTATATTATAAACAATGTATTACCGTAGATTTTTGTTTTGGTTGGGTTTAACGTCGCACCGACACAATGATAGGTCATATGGCGACTTTCCAGCTTTGATGGTGGAGGAATACCCCAGATGCCCCTCCGTGCATTATTTAGATTGACACATGATCTCTAAATTACTATGTCGACTGATATGTTCAATATTAAGAAGTTAATATACGGCTTGATTGTGCCGTCTTTCCATAATGGCACACCTAGTGTCATAATTGCCCGAGGACCATTATGAAACTAGGTGTGCCATTATGGCTAGAAGACACAATCAACCGTTTATTGATCTTTTTATTAATATATACCTTCGCTTCATACATATCTTGTTATTTTCATTTTACATATCTTTTCTACAGACTTATGGGGCCTAAGCATGATTTGTATTGATTTTTTATCAACAGTGCCGTCATTATTTGACATTCGATCTGAAAATGATTCAGCACCCTTTCACCCGCCATAATGACGTTGCTGCATGACGTCAACATCAGAACGCACTGACGTTCCAGCTACCCGCCGTTATGATTATGGCGCGTGAGGCGCACTGCGCCATTATAGATTCGTCAGCAGAGGCCGTAATGACCGTTTTAAAAGGCTTTTTTTACTATTTTTAGTAACGTATATGATAAAATGGTATTTTATTTTACTTTTTAGAACTATTAATAAATCTAACATTAAACATTTTCGTTTGCAACTATTCAAAGTTTTTTTTTTTGTATTTTGTATTCTACAGAATTTATTAACAGCAGACAGACATGCATTCCAAAAATTATTAATACAATTCAATTTTATCCAAAACTAAATCAGTTATAATGTTGTTGTAATGGTTTATTATACGTATGATAAGTGATGCATTAACATAGAAGAAAATCTTATTATTGAAACATCTATATCTAAATATTGTTTAAAATATTTGATTTTAGTATGTTTCACCGGGTGATTTTGTTAAGTAGTTTTCGAAAGAATGGTATTCCATCAGCACTACAATCATGATGTCGTTTATACGATAGTTATTTTATGCTCTTCAGTTCAATACTGAAATTTATCAGTGAAATAAAATTGATATTTTCACTGTTTCAAACAGTGAAAATATCATTTTTATTTTTCACTGGTACGGATCTACACTTGAATGCGAAATAATATGAACTACAAATAATAGAAAATTCCTTGCAAAATATTCTTCAGTAAAGGTATAAATGTATAAAACTAATAGCAGGATCATAAATATTTACATTATATTATAAATAAATGTACAATAAATCAGGAAACATAATAGAAATGTTTACATTTTTTCTACAAAGATATTTTGACGTTACGATATTATGACGTCATGATGCGATGCACGAGACGTTGCGCGGACAAACTGGATATAATTTGGTTAAAACCATTAAAAATGCATAAAATAAATAGAAAATTTGTTTGTTTCAGTGTAAGATCGTAATATATTTCACTCGTGAACACCATAATTAACATTTTCTCTCGTGGCTGTGCCACTCGTGAAAATATTGCATTATAGTGTTCACTCAGTGAAATATATTTCGATCTCACACAAAAACAAACAAATATCCTCTATATATTTGTCACAGTCTGAGACTATACGTTAATATTATTATGAAAACTGTATTAATCATTATTTTAGAAAACAAACACAAATGTTTTTAAATTTGTTATTTTATATAGTTTTTTGTGATAATGAAATTATTAAGAAGAAAATAAAAAACTAATTGTTATGATAATATATACCCCTACCCACAAAAAACACACAACAAAACACAAAAAAAACCTTAATATTTGTGAAAATGCTATTCGATTGACATTACTTATCTATACAGTTATAGTAACATATTTGCCAAATTGAGCAAGTGATAAGTCTGCACTTACCAGTTTAATAAATTATTCCCTGTCATGCTTAAACTCCCTGATGTAACAATGATGTAGAAAAACGTTTTGGGAATAAAGCGGTATTGGTTTTATTTTCAGAACCGCTGAAAGTGCTTGCACGCAAAGTTCTCAACAGTTCATTGAAGAATTTTGATCTTATTTATTAGATAACCGGGCACTTCTTAAAACGTACTTCCCTAATTACATATTTAAAAAGCATTGTAGTTCGAACTAACACGTCGTTAATCTATTTCTCTTTAATTAATACAAGCAAAGCCAACTAGCTTCTAGTTATTATTTCTAATGGCATGAGTAGTAAAAAGAACAAGTACAAAAATTAAACAGGACATCTACATTGAAAGAACGCTACTGCCCATAAAGCAGAAATGGTTAGATCTATTTAAGAAGGCTTACTGACACTAGGCAATAATGATTATTACAAGTCATAGTGACATTCAATAAAGCTATTCCCAAAGACTATAACTCTTTATAAAAACTAATTTAATCAGATACAGAATGGCAAGTGTTTGAGCTCCAGAGACACGGCAATAAGTTTTTTGTTTTGTTTGTTTTGTAACGTTGAACATTACATCGACGGTCAAATTGCTACATTCACAGATGCCTCTCCTTAACATTTTCTCAGGCACGAGCAGGCACCCGGATAGGATCTCCGGCCATCCGCAAGCCAGCTGGATGGCTTTTATTGTACTTTCAAAGCAAAGTTTCGACCCCACAATAACCTTAAATACTCTGCCATGGAGGCCCCTTAAACGGGAATAAAATGAAAGTTACCAATACTCAAGTAGCCAAATATAAACGTAAACAAAATAAGTGTTAGTACTAGCAGCAAACCATGCGAACTTGGCTATGTACTAAGTATTACATATTAAAACATCTAAATGAAGGTCATTTAAACGG
Organism: Mercenaria mercenaria; assembly: GCF_021730395.1. NCBI lineage: Eukaryota > Metazoa > Mollusca > Bivalvia > Venerida > Veneridae > Mercenaria > Mercenaria mercenaria. The sequence goes on from NC_069366.1 coordinate 69,060,529, forward strand.
TCCCTGACTCTCCGTCGAAATGGACAATAATCCGGCTTCAAAGAAATCTCTGTATGTGTAAAATAACTTAAAATCTGCGCAGCGGACACCTCAATATATTGTACCAAACGATAGAAAATTGATGTTAATTCAAATCCTTGGAAAATATTCTTCTCACAATGCCAAATACTAAACTATATCAAAGTACTGAGTACCGTACTGATGGAATTAAGGTGATTTATGTTCGTGTATGAAAAGAATCCATTCCAAAAATGGCACAAGCACTAGCAGCGCTTTGAAAGTTAGAAATCCAATACATATAGGATTTGATTCGGCTAACCATATCATAGAGACCGTACCATAGCTCTTCGCATACTTTGATTTTTCAAACTAAAGTGATTTTTACAAGTGCACCGGTTACAATAAAAATGTAAACAACGGACTCTGTCTATGAAACTTTGAAATGAATGAATGACAGTCGATCTTAGTCATAATACTGATTGACAGTGAATGCTAATGACTCCATGTGTTGCAGAAAGGTATTTAGTTTGTAACTGTAATTTCCCATCAATTGAAATCCTCTCTAAACTGGTAAAATAATTACTTATATTTGGACAAATCTTATCGTCTTTGCCGTTCGGCAGCTGCAAAAAGGGCAAATATAAAAGATTCAGTGTAAGTAATATTTCACTGGTATTGCCAGTTAGTAAGTTCATACTCTGAACAACACGTCAGAGAAATCTGGGCAGATTTGACCAATTATGACGTTGGCAGCATTAGATTATATTTTTTCTTTACACAAAAATTGCCGTAAGGTAACAAAGCGAATACGCCGATAATCCGGAGTTCACCGATAATTGATCCAGTTCACGCAATGTAATCCAGCAATTAAACTGCATAGCTATTAGCTACTACTATTATAGGGAAGTGGTAGAGTGTCTGCCTTAGGTGTGAGAGGTCCTGGGTTCGAGTCCCAGTTAGAGCTTAACTATTTAGATTCTGCTAAAGCATAGTTTTGCTGTTAATAGAATGTTCCAGATGTTCTAAATTTTTAACACACATTATCATGGATCAGTATTTAGCAATCCAGATCAAAGTTGAATGTTAAATCAAATGCACCCAATTAGAAAATATTGACTATATTATGTCCCTTTGATGTTTATGCTCTCCATGTTCAAGAAGAGTTACATTTCCTTGATCACAAATTTTCGTTATCATGAAAATATTAAATGCTCATAACTCCGCACTTCTGGTTAAAATATTGTCTATATTTCTGTTTTTGAGAAATATATGGACATTTGTCTTCATTTCAAAGCTTTTTTAACTTCAAACCTATGATTTGAAAAACTTAGGTACTATCTCTACATATCATTAATATCATACTGCGATTTGGCGATTTGGTGATATATAGAGTTATGCAATCAAACCCCTGTAAAGTAAAAATATGTTAAGTAAAGGCACGCAGCCGATAGTTATTCGTAGTACATTACTGCGTCATTGGTATGTATTCAAAGTATGTTGAACTAATCTTTTTTACTAGGCCTGAGTACTTTAAGTTTGTGATCAAGTCCACGGCTGCCTGAAAGGTGGTGATAGAGGCTAAATGTTCCGGTCTGTAACGATACATATGTCAGTGTTGGTAAATTATTCCGCATTGTACAATTATTCCCACTGTACAACTACATTGTACAGCAGATAGATACGAAATAGCTTTGAGACAGTCTATTCCTGATTAAATTTTGCGCGGTTACATAGAGAAGGTGATTTTCCTTCTAAAGATCAAACTCGAAAAATTACGATTCGTATTAAATGAGTTTAAGGTGGCGGGGGGAGGCTTTTTATTTTTAAAAGATAAGGATAAATATCCAACAGGGAAAGCCAGTTCCAAAAACGTAGCCTCCCTAAACCTTAACTCAGCACGCGGACGTGCACACAACCAACACACACACTCACACAAAACAAACACACTAGCACAAAACGAACAAATAAATTATTGCAAAGTTAGAAAATCAGCCAATTTTCCTCTTTAACCATAATATCATGCACGGGTAAACACCAGTATTGATCCAACAACTTTGCGCTAAATTTTGAAGGTAAGGGTAGAGTTCTTTTGCATTCAGATCGTGTCCTTAATGATGATTCTCTTGTTTCAACAGAGGCATTGAGTAAATGCATAGTTGGTTCAAGATATTTTATTTTTCATAATTTCACGTGTATTTTGGGGGTTAACATGTCATGATTTTGTAACCATTACATGTGTGACAGATTTAACAAGAAGTCTTTACTTTCATTAACTTTGTCCTGTGTCTTTGGAACATGGTGAAGATTAAAATTGAAGGGTTAAATGTTTTCATTTTTTTTGTTTTCCTTTGATTTAGCCTTAGAGTCCATATTTTGTCCATATAATTTTGTGCAAATGTCATTTATTACGCATCCACTCAGACACTATTGTAGGGTTTCTAATTTAGGAGAGTGCGTTCTGAGAACGGGGCTATTCATATTCGATTGTTCTTCTGTTTTCAAGGCATCAGAAAGATTTAAGGATATAAAAATTACCGCTGATTTAAACATAGGATTTACAGATAAGTATCAATAAGAACACATTTAGCATAAAAAAGTTATATCTCATGAAAAGAATTTTACATATCTAAATTGAATAATACAAGGACTAAAGACTCAGTGAACAAGATTTGTCACTATTAGTGGCAAATGCCAACGGACAAGAATTTACACGCACGCACGGACGGACAGTGCGATTTTAATATGCCTATCTTCAGGGCCATAAACAGAAGCACAGAAACTGAAATGTAACAAATGTAAAACTGCATGTTGTTCAGTTATTCAGTTACTTATCTCTTAGATACTTCTTAGCTGTTTATATTAGAAGATTTGCTAGTATAAAAATGACATTTGGGACACTCCTTTACGCTGGAGCTCTTCACAGCGCATTCCAAGAAAACCAAAATTATACTAATCAATTTATAGCAATCAGTCCTCTTGTAGTTATTTTCCGGTTCAGTGAGGTAGAAAGAGTATTAATTTTTGTGCGCGTCTCAGGAATGTTCCGCCGCAACACGTACGTGTAATACTTTTTAATGCTGGTAGTTGATATTTCTTATAGATTATAATTATGTATTTTTCCTTTTATTCAGATGCCAAGACGGTAGCATGCATTTGCACTACCGTCCATGAACAGGCTCAGTCAAACCGAGCCTGCAACATTTTCGTTTTTGTTGTGTTGAGCGACCTGTGGAGTTTCCACTTTTTCAATTTTATTATTATAGGATGATTTTTCCATCATAGACGTAGAACGATGTTCACGAGAAACAGAGTAACTATAAAATTTCTCATCTGGTTTAGATAATTTACATTATTTCGTTTAATTTGTTTTAACGAAGATGTTTTATTAATAGTTTGCATCAGAATGTAAAAACATTTCTCTTTACTCATAAAGTACTATTCAGCGAGGGACCCAATAGTCCAATAACACATCAATGCGTTTGCTGTTGTATGTATTTGTCTTATAATTATGGCTGCTGCATTTCTGGTACGCGGCTGTTCCTCACATTCTTCATTTGGGAAAGCAAACGTGCTGATATTATTATCCAAATAAGAATGTTGACAATTGTCTGTGTGAATCAAATGTCACCGTTAAGCGCCTGGAACTAGACTGACTGGATTGGTGCCAGACTTATTGATCATTATGAAGTACAAATACTGACAATAAATTCGAACATTCATTTACTATACTTCAAATCTTTCATGTATACTGTATTTTGTGACATCTGCTTAACTTGGTACTAGCAATTCGTATAGTCTTGTCTGTTTTAGCAGATATATGCTTATATATAAGAGTTGTATTTAGTGTATAAATATAAATATATAAGTTCCAAGCATTTTATTGGTATTTGGTCTAACATACTTTTTAACATATTTGGGAGATATTTCGGTTGATTGAATATTGCATCTAAAAATATATGTTGGCCATCTGACAAATGCCTCTGAACTAGGCAAAAATGGGGGCATAAACGATCACTATATTTCAAAATTTTCATTTCCATTGATATCAAGTTAAAATGTGTACTTTTCGGGGTTTCAAAACGGGAAAATAGATAACATAAAAAATCAAATATCTTTAATAGAATAGAAAAATGAGACTAAACATTAAATTGAAAACTTCTGTTGAAATCTTATAGCGAGAAAAAATATCTTTGTTATGAAATATTTTTGCAGTCTTCAAATATTCATTTAAGACAAAAACAATGGGGAAATTAAACCAAATTTACTCCTATGTGATGAACAGAATATCATCTATAACATATTTTATCTTATCCTGGTAAGATCATTGCATTGAATAATCTATTTTAATATTTAATTATTATAATAATTGGTGATTAATCATGACAGGAATTGCAATTAAGGCTAATGTTGTGAACTTAATAAGTAAAAAAATCGATGTCTCTACATTAACAAACGTTACTTTGGAGTGCCATTTTGGGAATATGCCTAGTACAAAACCTTTAATTTCATACGCGCAGTCAGAATTTGATGGGTCCCTTCTGAAATGCCTACAGAGTAAGTTATTATGGAAAAAGTATATCGACCATTTTCTTTCACCATACCCAAAATGCCAGTGACGTTTTCCATTGTCGCTGCAACAACAACAAGCATACATGGACTTAAACGCTAGGCCTAGTTTCTATTTTTCTTCTTTACGTTTAATTATAGCATTGAAATAGATTGGAGTCTTTGGAAGGCAATTAGTGACAGAACTTATTGAATCAACCTTTTAAAATATAACCTACCGAACGATATAACACATGTACAAGGTCTTAGCTGAGAGAATTATCACAACTCAGGACTCATTATTTAAATGCATACAAATAAGGAAATACTTCTATTTTGAAAAGAGCAAATTAGATAAAACATCAACTATTCTTTATTCACTGGAACGAGAAAGTCATTACATAGAAAATTATATGCTCTTCGATTTACTCTTAAAAATAATAGCATTTTTCTGTCTTTCTCTTTCTTCGTTCTGTAGAGTTCGCATAGAAAGTGATTCATTCAGGCACATTGCAATCATTGCGCTATCTAGTTCTTAATATCTTAATATCGTTGAAATGCTATGAGAATGATAAAATGCCAACAATTAATAAATTCCCATAACAAGTAATAATATATTAGTGATATTGTTATGCACAATGTAATGTGACTTACAAAACGAGAAAAAACAGGATTGATACATTATTTAAAGTCAGATTATCCTATTAGAATGTCAAACTGAAAAATGTGTATCTTTAATAGAAGCTTCACGTGATTAAGTTGTATTTAATAAAATGAAAGAAGATTTTTTGACGTCGATTAGTAACTGGGAAATGTATATGAGATTCTAGCAATGTGTTTTGACAACATAGATTATATCTTAATATCTGAATACTTTTTTTCAAAACCCATTGGATCTTTTCTTCATAGTTTCTTTCAGATAAGGCAAAATGAACTGCTGTAAGGTGACTTATGCCAGAACTAGATAATTTGTTTCCCCTTTTACATAACGGTTGGAACCGTCAAATTTACTATAGTATATTTTAAATTAACATAGCCATAAATAGATTATTTTCCGAGTTAAAGTCATAAATTCTGGTACCAGTTTATGTTTTGACATTTCAAAAAGAGATAACTGCATGAATTACTTTATAGTATGAAGATGAAAGCTTCACTGTTGAACGTACTTGTTCCATTTTCTCTCAGATGCAATATACGCCCCCCCCCCCCCACCCCACATCAGGATACGCAATATGAAGAAATAGAGATTATCTCATATTTACTTTTTTCGTGTAGAAGATATAACGAAATCAAAAAAAGACAAAAATTATGTCTTTCCGTTTTTTGATTCACATACCACATACAATGTAGTTGAGTGATAGCAGGAACTATCTTTAAACATAATTTAGATCAATCGATAAACACGAAGCTGTATATTTACTACTGTGATATAACGCCATCACTTTGAGCAATCAACATTATTTACCTCTAAAACTGAGCTTGAATATCAATAGTTCATCAATGAAAACGTTTATAATACTCAGTGCGTATCAACCACTGATTGTTCTTCCCTGGGTGAACTGGCTCTTTTTATGGAGCTCAATCTGATCAACCAAGTTCCCGATACTACAAATTGCATATTTGAAACTTTTGGGTAATATACAATCATGTGCATTATTTAACTGGCACAACAGTTAGTTACAAAGAAACTAGTTCTTAAATCAATATAATATACTAAACTCTATTTTACTTATATTTCATTTTATTTGAATACGAAGAAAGTAATATTCAGACGAAGAGAATAGCGCTTTGTGCGGTCAGTCAAATGAAATTAATGATGGTGTGCAATGTTACTAGAAATCGTATCAGCTCGAAAGAAAAAATAATTGCAGTACGCATCGACTATCAGAAACAGTCGCGTTAGTCTCCCTGTCTAAAGATAACTAGACATTAAAAAAAAAAAAAAACGTTTTATTGGTTTGTCGAGAGCTTGCCGACTTCCGGGTCAAAGCAAGCTTAATGCTGCTGCGCCGAAAAAAACATCAGGAATTATGCGACATAATGATTTTATCATCTGGTCTTGGACTATCGTCCTGGCAAAGATTTTGAATTTTGTATATGGCCTTGTCCTGTGGTACTGACCACGGTCACTTGGTTTCATATTGGCCTTTGTACATGCCCTTTGACTGTAGTATTGGTAACGCTCACTTGATTTTGAATTTGTTATATTGGTTTAGTGCACGGTCTTGTATTGGCAATAACAAAATCTATCTGAAATAACCATGTTTGTGAACAGAAATGTTAAAGACACTGACCTCCAGATCGTACAAAAAACTGATATCAAAAATTATTGTTTTTATGTATATCTTAAGAGGGCTTTGAGACTTAATTACTGACAGACTAAATGTTAGTATAAGTTGTTTTTACCAATGTTTTCATTCACAATTGAAAAGCGTTTGTAACTGGATAAAGGCTTAACTGCCTTCCTTAATTAAAAAGCTTTATATTAAACAACCGTTAAGTATGTTTTCTTATGTTGTGGTTTGGTCAAGAACGCAGGAAAGGTTTTATTGTCGCGGCAGCCCGGTATCGATTCCAGACGCAGACGGTTTTGTTTTCTCTCTCTTAATTTTATGCATCTTAAGATGCTTTAGAAACAAAAACTCATGTTCTTATGTTCAACATATGATCATATTTCAATTTTAAAGAAATATCATATTAAGCCACAATCTTGAGGTCAGTGTTTCTAACCATTAACAAAACTTCTTTGAAATAAAGAAAATTTCATTTTGTAACTGAATACAGCTATGACTTATCACTTACAATATTAGCAGAGTTGGAAATTTTCTGATCAATTACAACAACTTCAACGAGTATCCGGTGCTTTCACACATAAATTGCAATAATTACCAGGAGATTTCTACCATATGGTTGGAGTAATGTCATTGTGTCTCTTCAATGTAAAATCACCTACACGGATGGAAAGAAAACACAAATGTAGGACAGAAATTATACCGTCAGTAAAATGTCTGTATTGTTGTTCAAAAGTAATATCTTATTAAAAGTCGATCGTGCAAGAGAAAACTCAGGTGGAAGAACCTTTACAATATAGATATCATGTCTGTTTAATCTGTCTACAAAGCGGTTCACCAACAAACTTTACACAAGAACAGTAAAAACAATTTCATCATCTATTTGTTACTGTTTCGTTTCGAAAGTTATACTGTATTAACCAGGAACATGTTAATCTAACTAAATGGTGTTTGAACGTCAATACGGTTGCATAATTTCATAAGTGAACAAAACCAATAAACAGAAAAAACAAAAGCATGTAACAACACATTGATTCGCTATTTAATACAGCTTCAGCTACTGACTAAAAGAGTTTTCTTACATATTTTCTATCGTATTATTAAGTCAGTTTATGACTATGTTAAATTCTTGTTTCATCAATTTATTTTCTGTCCATTCTTGTAAAACCGAAATAGAAAAATGTCATTAAAATGCAGATCTTATGCGATACAGAGCTCATCGTGTCCTTTGTTGGCCCAAAAGAATGTTTTTATCTGTGCTCTGTACATTGTTCAATTGCTATCTACTTGTATTTACATACATCATTATAATAAAAACCTTGTTCCTCAATACTTTAACACGCTTAACACATTGCAATATTATTGGTCACAAAAAACAACAACAACCAAATGCATGAAACATTTTTAAGAAACAACAATCCTTGAGGTCTGTATTGAGTTTTTAACAATCAAAACACAATGCAATGTAAAGGTAACTGCTTTTTGTGTCTTTTAAGTCCAATAAATGTTTTATACACTGTAGCAAAGGATATGACTTAATCTGCACGTCTGGTAATTCTGACTACCTTATCTGCATATATCAAATGTCTACTGTCACTGTTGTGTATGTTAACTAAGAGGTAATTCATGTTAAAGCATAAAAATCCCCTCTTTTTATCTTAAGAATTTTGCCACTTCCTTGAAGGTTGACTGAATAAGGCAAATGATTACGAAAACATAGAAAATTAATCAGATTGCTCTGCATATAATCCTTTTTAACAACTAGTTAACATATTAATGCCTTTTTCAGCATTGGCTATTTCCATTAAAGTTTGTCGGATAATCATTCGAGCACTTTCCCTTGAAATCTATCATGGCGGCCATCATTCAGACAAGTACATTAGCAATCAACTAATTGTTTGCAAAATGTGTTTACGGAATACGTAAGTATTGTATTATACATAAAGAACTTTGAAGATTCAGTCTGAGGAACACATCAATCTATACTGCAAAACTATAACATAAATAATCGGTGTGTAGCATGTTTGTACACACCCGTGTGCGAAGCTTTAAGTTGTTCATAATTTGATTTATAGTCTAAATATTTGATACCGATTGCTACAAAAACCGTTCGAACTCGTATCGTAACTATATCTCCAGGACTCATTATCATACTTATATATGTATAGAATTTGATTTCTAATTCTGTTTAAAGACCTCATTGTAGTAGCGATGACCTGACTTGATAGCTTCCTATACAATTCTGAGAACATTATGCCAATCAACGTTTTGTCTTGAGTCCATTAAATGGAAAACCAACAAAGTAAACGGTCAAGAAAATGAGTCTTTTCTAGATAAAACGTCAATAGAATTGAAATTAAGAACAACAGAATCAGAGTCAAGAAATACATTGAGGAAGTCAAAAGCTGTTTTGGGTATAGATCTGCGGAAACAATTATTGGGACTTACATGTAACAGTGTATGATGCCGTGTCAATTGTCTTTCCAGTTTCAGCCGGTAGTATGAACGATTTCGTGACGTTTGCACTTACTTTTATTTTGTCTGTGCCACATGGTTCTATCTGCATATAAATATAGGGAATTTCTGTCTTTGCACTGTTTGATGAACTATTCAGGAGCAATATTAAAATCATTATGTTAGAACAATTCCAACTGAAAATATGGTGAGCTATGAAATTCTGCTTCTGAAAATACTTATACTTTTTCACAAGAACTATTTCAGTATTTTGTTTCATGTACCATGATTACTTGTGATACGTATAAAGATTTATGTAACCCATCGTAAAACACATTTACATTCTTTGTGCAACTGAGTCTGGTAATAAATTACTCAATGTCACTCAAAAAGACATTCTTAACAGAGTTACCAGACCATTATTTGAACTTTAAACACTTGAGGAAACGTGCTTGTTATAGTAAACAAATAAAATGTCTTGAAGTATTGAAAGCAATCAAGAGAACAGATAGCAAACTCATTATAAGTGTTTATGTGTACATCAAACCTCAGTGCCTCAAGTCCCCGCCTAGATATGATTTTAAGGTATTGCTCTTACCAAACATGATACTATTCAGTCAAATATAAATTATGGTTCATATCATAAAATCACCGTAATCGGGAAAATACATGATTCACGTTCAAAGAATATTTTTAATTTAATTTTAACCATTTATAGAAAAGGAACACATGTGTATAGATACCTAATAATGCAGTTGGATGAACAAAGATCAAAATTGATGTTTTAATTGATGTAATAAAACACACTCACGGTGACGGGTCTTTATAGTCATGGTAACGTTTTAATCTGAAATTTATCATCAATGTGAAATAAACATTTGATAGAAAGTTTTCCACAATCAACAGTTTTTAAAATTACGAATATTATTAATGTGGCGAGATGCCTCTATCAGGATGTTTGATATGATTTAGTTACCGCATACCTTATAATTCGTACCTAAAATAGTTAAACCCAATCATATTCGCACCAACCGATGAGCCGTTATAATTCAATATTTCAGATGATAGACTAAATGAAATAAGCACTAATCTTTCATGAATTCCTAGAAAAGAAAGTTCTATCTACTGACACGTTAATTACGATAGTTTTAGGCTCTAATTACGGAAAATACACAAATTAAGGACAAATTACGCACTTCCATGATCATTGTACTAAGGAGCTTGATTTTGTCATAATCATTGAGCGCTCATTAATTACAGTTGGGTAAAAGCTTATAAATACCAGGACAGCGCCAAGAACAGATCAGAAACTGCCTGGTTATCGAGGAGTCAACATCGTCGATACAGTCTGCCTAGCTACCGAGCGATAATAAATTAGAAATATTACTTGGGTTCTTGACCTCCTATCATAGTCTGCATCCTTACCCAAAGCATTGCGTTTCGTTTAGGGGCCACGACGATAGGAACTTGACATCTAGTGCAGTGTTTGTTGGGAATCACCATACAACAAGATCCCATCCACTAATGTTAGTGCTCGTCATCAGTTAAATTGAGATAGATTGATTAGTATTAAAAACTTTACATTTAACCAATCATTTTAAAAATCATTTGTTTTCCAATCAGCCGGCAAGGAAGCCCATAGAAAAATTATATTATATTTGATATACTGAGCTAGACCGTGCACGCTACATTAATAATAGAAATCATCAATATGCTATTTGTAACCTATTTAAGGAGGTAGGTTACCTTAATATTTGTATGTGCGCATGTCCAACCGGAAGCTAACGTGACGATTTACGACGACGTTTACGCCAAACTAAATGTGTTTGTATATCCGTTCTTCTGAAAACAAACCATGAACCTGTCTTCGATCTGATTCTTTATGGTTTAAGAATGCAGAAATAATTAATAAATTGCCACAGAAAAGCTTCAAAACTATGTTGCCTTAAAATGACGTCTTTGACGTCATGACGTTAGATGTCAGTTACCGCGCAAAATTAATAGCTTTTATTCTGACAGTATGTAATTCTGTGCATTTTCTTTACTTGAACTATTTTCAAACAGTCATTATTTGATGAAATATTTTTAAGAGTCTTTTGCTCTGAATAATAATCAATATTTTGCTTCTATTATGTACTAAGTTTTATATTGAAATGTTATGAGGAATGTAAGAAAATGGATGATGGTAACCAATGTTATTTGAAATATAGTTGGGTGAAAGGTTACTTGTTACGGCCATTTTCAAATAAAAAAAACTGGCAGTTTGATTTGTAACACCTATTTTTCAATTTCCGTTGATAATTTGTTACTTATATACTAAAACTAAGCTCTAAAATTGTTCAGATTTAAGTAGAAAACTGTGGTTTCTTGAATTGAATTGATGTTACCATGGAAACGAAGCCCATGACCTATATATATCTAAATGTAAAATTCAAAAGCGTTGACACTGGTCTATTTAAGGAACACAGCTTCAGCTTTCTATTTTCATTTTAACAATATCCATGAGAACAATAGCAGCATGCTGAACGATTTTTCCATGAAAAATGCCAGACGAAGGGTACTGCTGTAAGTATTTTAAGCTGTGAAATTTGTTTGAATAAATGCAAATAACACGAAAATATAACTTACGTTAGAAATAATATGTTTTTAAGCTACATTAACAAGAAAGATAATTTTATTCAATATTTTTTATAAGAAATTACGTCAAAAAGCAAGATATAAGCTATTTTAAACATCTCTGTTGCCATGGTTACTTTAAACTTCAACAAAAATAGGGTACCATGTAAAGTGCTTTGTATTTTGGTAATAATATTACCCAAATATTCCATGTTGGTCATTAACAGAATGGCATTGAAGCCGTCGAAAACTCCGTTTTTATACATAGATGTTTAAAAATGAGAGAAAATGCGTTACCATGGAAACACGAGCCCCGCGACATATACATTTTAAGCTGATATTAGAAAGCTAACGCGCATACAAGTAAAATTATCAATTATGCCGACTTCTACGGATATCAATGAAACTAAAATATACTGAAAAGTGTTAAATATCCGTATTTTCCTTCTTCTTTCAATATAAAATACCTTTTGAGGGTCATGTTCTTCAAACCGGGATAAAAATTGAACTTGAAGAACCAGAGATAAACGAAATTGAGATTGTAGCAGTTAAAACATAATATTACACGAAATACAAAAAAAATTGCTGCGGTTCAACTAATTTGATTTTACCCTGGTAACAAGGTTACCTACCTCCTTAAGTAAAATATTGTACTTTTTGATGACTGTAAATAATCCGCTTCCAGTTCTTTTCGTCCTTCGGCTTCATTTGCAGTTAACAAGATTGTAATGCATTTGTGTTACAGACCATCGACACTGTTTAAAAGAATAAAAAACGAAATAACAAATTGCACCTGTAGTTAGGCTTTACTCCTTTATTTAGTAATTTTAAGCCTTAAACACTCGACCGCCGGTTATAATGTTTTATGTGAATGCCATATTGAAAGCAGTAACGAAACAAACACTAACTCAGTAGGTCCAAAGTGAGAAAATATTTTCCATGCAAGAATAATTGCAGCTAACTTATTACTAATGCAGCTATCCGCATATATACACATTAGTAGTAGAATATCGTTAGGAAATGGGAACATCCGACGAAAGAGAACGTAGATGACGCATTACAGATGAGATTTAAGGTAGTGGACCACTAATGAAAATCGGTAAATTAAATATTCTATGCAGGCGATTTTTGCATTTCCCGTTTTACCAGAAAGCAATGTGCGCGCTGAGCTATTATTTCATCCGCGGAATCACACGGAAATGTCGACTTCGATTGCGGGACAACTGACTTGGATAAATCAATTTTACCCTGAAACAGCGCTTTTTATGCATGTACGCTGAACATTTTGAGCATTACACATGTAGGTAATATCCAAGTACACAAATGACAGTACGTATCGTTTCTCTATCAATCACATGAAATTCAATTCATTTCTCACTCATTGTCTTATTTCGTTTATCTTATAACTAACTTATTGTTCAATGCTGGGTTGAAGTCCAAAATTAAAGAGCGCTTTAGAGATTTTATTATTGACATTGATCTAATATAATGTCAAATGCATGATTAAAACATTAGTGTACGGCGGCCACTCGATTCAATCAAATACTTTGATCGCTTCCGTATTAGGTCAATGATAAGGGAACCAAACTGGATTTAAGAAATAATTTATAGCAAAAGAGTGCTTTAACACAATTTATGCACGATAGGCGGTTATACGTCTGGCTCAATAATTTCACGAGGGCGCAGCCCGAGTCGAATTATTTGTACGACGTATTTCTGCCCGAGTGTATAAACAGAGTTAAACACGGTTTTGCTATAAATTATTTCGATTCTAATATACCTTTAATCTAAAACATCTTGGTCGCAGCAAAAACATTGACATCACCGCACGTTAACGTGATGTCATGCTAGCGTGGGAGTGTTTTAACAAAGAATAGCATGTTAGAATTTTAAAGTAATCCAGAAAAATACAGAATTTCCATTTCACTTACCTTTAGATAAATTCATATTAAGGAAATATAATGTTATATGCTAGTTATGTGTTGCGTTTGATATGTTAAGTCTTATAATCTATATGTCAGACATGTTGTTCAATATTTGTTAAGGTGGTGTCTTCCCTACTCCGAGTGGTTCTGTCTAATAACACTATAGCAAGAAATTATTCTACAACAGTCTCAAGTCTACACTATAAATCAATCATTCCATCAGGTTGTCTGTTTATATTGTGCTGTCTTTCCTTCTTTGGTTTGTAATCATGGCCTATAAAAAAAAAACAATAGTAAATAACATAGTCTTCGCAGACAGGTACAGACAGATATCATTTCTATAGAAAATGTTTTAAACCACTCGGTCCCAGTTTGAATGCATTCATATCAAATGCATTACGGTCATTACAAAGGAAATAAAAAAACTTAAAAGAAGTATTTGTAAACAAATAACATTAATTGAAATGAATTTGATCTACATCAAATTAAGATTCAGTTGAAACCTTATATAATTACTAATCAGACATTGTCTCTAAAGGCATGTCAATGTGCAAGAGATAGTCTGAGAATCTTAAAAATATGTTGCTTTTCATATAAACCATTTTATCACACTGTCCTGGACTATTAACCTATCAATAGTACAATTATGGACCGGCAAAGTAAATAAGCAATCACGTAATATATAGATAATTTGTTTAACACGGCCTTACGAAATAGTTAATTTGCTTTTTAGTGATATATATATATAACTCTCTGATTTCAAAAGAACGGCTGCTTTTCACATGTGTCACATTTTATATAAAATAATCAAAGATACTTCTTGGGGTATTTTGAGATGTTTTAGACGATTGCATCGTAAGCGTAAGTTATTGCGTCAGAAAAATATAGATGATTTATAAAAAGAATTTGGTTATTAGAAATATAATTTCCATTTGCTGTCATAAACATTTAATCAAATTTACGGTCACTAAGAAATAGCTTCAGGATATGAAATATGTAAATAAAAAGGGAATTTTACGTTGTATTAGCTTGATGTACTGTAATACTTTCAATTATGGTAGATGGAATGTTACTGTTGTCGAAGCAACAAATGAACGAATGTAACTTAAAATATATGTTAGAAGGTAATTGTTAGAGCAAGATTGTTCATTGTTAACCAGCATTATGTCTTTTTTTGACAGGATGTAAGTTTACAATAAATTTAACGCATATGCACAAAATGATTAAAAAATACCTGTGCAAAAACTCTAAATGTACTCCGTGATATGAACGGTCAAAACAGCGTGACTTACTTACTTTTTATTTTCAATATATATTCCTCGAAATTTTACATTAATCTTATTTCGAATTTCCTCCGCGCGCATTGCTGGTTCAGAAAAGGTTATTTGTGCGATATATCTATCATCTATAGAGCAAGTGTCAGACTTTAAGTAATTAATCAAACTATCTTAAGCAAATGAAAAACACTTTTGACATATAGAACATGGACCTACGCATAGGAAACGCAGCACATGACTGGAATGAGTGAACAACAACGAGTTTAAAATGAGATTATTTATGAACCATATAGTTGTCCGAAAAGTCGGATTAAAATACACAGCATATGAAACATACACTACACTGGGTTAAATAATAAGTATAATAAGTATTTTTAGTATCAAAAGAAAGAATAAAAGCAATAACTCATTTTTTTTCTGGATAAAATGAGACGCATTCTTCCCTGAGACATTGTGGGTATCATAATTGTATTCATCGAGTTGATGTTAATATGGATGAAACATTTAACTGAATTGATATCAAATACATATCTTGCAGCGTTCAAGAATTTTTGTCATAAGTTCGAAAGATCTCAAACGTTTAATTTGGGTTAAGAGTACGGACTGGTGAGCTGCAGTAACCATAAACCGAACCAATGGTGTTTTGCCACTGACCTTTCCAAGGTGGTACCCATTTGTTCGTCTTGTCATTCGTGCATGCGTGCGTGCGCGCGTGTGTGTTTGCTGTCCACATGCTGTGAGATACGGTTTAAGGCGGATGCGTTTTTTGTGGATTATGTGTGGCATTTATCTTTGTTCTTTTCATTTGTTTGAATTTGTCCTTGTTTATTTTGCTTTGTTTATATATTTTTGTGTGAATGTCAATCATTTACATATCCTTACAAACATATTTAGGGATCCGCTGTAGGGAGGGTGCGTTCTTGGCACGTGGTAATTCGTATTAAGCTCTTGTTCTTAAAAGTATACAAAAAAATTATGCCAGTTATTTGATATACAAATGCGACTGATTTTTTTTTTTACAAAATGCGAAATGTATAAAATTTAACTAATATCCTTACTTTTTATTATAGAAATAAACGCATACATTAACAAAAACGTTTCACTGGGCAAAAACATTGCTAAGTCTAAGAGAATTCAATCACGAAATGTTGTCTAACAACACAACTGACTTAAAGACTAAACCTAATTTACTTTCTGTCTTGTATTCAATAGATGTGAAATTGTATCACGAATGTATCTCATACTTTACAAGATTTTATAGATAATTATTGAATGATCAATCTTTATACGAGGCCCACTTACCAGAAATAGCCGTGGCATTAGTAAATGTATTTTGTAGGATAAAAGTAAACATGTTGCTGTTTAAAGGAGATAGAAGGTCATTGAACGGATGAAAGGTTTCAGTCCTACTATTGAATAGAGTAAGATGGTTTATTACTTTTATTCATACGCATTATTTTGTCGCCTTCTATTAGAAGTGCAAAAATAGCAGTAATGGTAACATCACTCGATATAAATTTATAAAAAAAAACATTACAGGAATATGACAAATTGTATGTGATAAAGTAGCTTGTAAACATTTCCTGACCATTTATGTTGTCATTATCAAACTCTGAATTAGATTATAAGGTACACCTTTCCAGTTTTCTGTCATATTTCTAATTTCTTTTTACAGTTTACTTACTGAAAACTAAATAACACTATCAGCTTATCCAAAAAGTGCAAAGGTAAGTTCAGGTCTCTTCGCTTGTGTGTTTCTTAGTTTTTTCAAGTAAAACCTCTTTATACAGGGTATATGTTCTTAATAAACCGTTACCGTATACATTTAAAAGCATAATACTACAAAAGACACAATGCTATGTGTGAAGACGTCTCATTGCAAGTGGTTATGATAGTATTGTTCTGAGACACACTGCATGTATAAGCTTCAGCCCTTTCTCAATTGGCCATTACGCTTTCCTCTTTGCTTTTGGTTTGAGCTTCGTCTTCTTCGAGCCCTTAATAACGCTTCCATTGGTGCTCGCTCTGGCGTCTGCAAAGTCATAGAGACTACTGTGTTTATATAAATACAGTTCAATGGAGTTTATTTTGTATATCTATGGGAGCATATTTTGTGCTTTGTCACTGTGGTTTTTGTTACTTGTGTTAGGGATTAACTTATTGGGAGTAATTTTATCTACATTGTCTGGTAATATAAGAATAACAATAACAATAACAATAACAATACCAAGGTTTACATTGTGCTACATTTTTCATAGGGAAAAGCTGGCTATTTTTAGATTAGCATTTACGTGGTGGATCATGGTATTGATACAGAAATCTGTTAAACTGTGTTACTTCTCTTGTCTTACAGACTTAATTTATTAACGGCTGAAATAGCAGTCTAAGAAATCTGTAAGTTTGTAATTGGTTTGTTAAGTTTCGCATTTGGCCCGGTACGTTTTTTAACATAAAATAGGTAGGTGTACTTTAAAGGCCTTTATATTCAACTGTTTATTTATGGTGTTTATACAATTAAAGATTCCTGCGTAAGAGTAATTATTGTGTAAAGTAAATGAATAAATGCTTAAATTGGATTTCCTAGCTTCGTGTAGGCGGCCGGGTCAAAACTCTTACCTGAGGTAGAAAAGACAGAAAAAATAGAAACGGTCATCCATTCATCATGTTCATCCAGATTCAGCTCAAATTTGCGGAAAAGGTAAAGGAGTATGAAACATTCTTCTTTCTATCATTATTTTCGTCTGGTCACATGCTTTTAAAGTATACATATGATTTTGGTCATTCATTTTCAGAAAATGCAAGTACAGGTACAGGCCGCGCAAGGTGTGCATTTTGGGTAATTTTTGCCTCCAAATTTAATGTCTTGAAACCGGAGTTTTACTCGTTTTTATCATAGAAACAACGAAATCAGCAGGCTGCAAATGTCACATGATGAAGAGTTAAATAAGTCTGCAATGTGCGAATCATGTTTGTTTCCGACTGTTAGAAATTTCATCGGAATCCACATTGTAGAAAAAGTTTTAAGTCGCGAAATTCTTATCAAAAGTGTGTTTTCTTTATACACTATTTTCATGAAAACTTGATTTTATTTCATACCAGTCTAGCAAAAATCAAGGACACTATTCTATGTTTTTATTTGCTGAATTTTCTTAGTTTATTCCCAACTTTTGAAAAATCAGAATTCAGTCAATTTCTGTATTGTAGAAATAAATATTAAATTGAACGTGTAGAACTACCTTAAATAGGATGTTGTTAAAAAGTTATTTAAAGTGTTGGAGAATTATAGATTTCTAATATTGTTTAATGGTTGGCCGGTATTCCTAATAGCCAAAACAGATTATCAAATGTTTAATGAAAGTTGATAAGCTTGTTTGTTCTTCAGCTGATTATGTTGCTAATACTATAATGTATTGTTTTGTCAACGAACTAAACCAAGCTTAAATCTGAAGTTAAAGTGCTTGGCATGTTCTCTGAATCAAATACAACCAGTACAACGAGTGATCATTCTTGGCGACCTATGGAGTTTCAGCTCATTGCTTTAAAATGATTTATATAATAATATACTTTACAATGTTGTTGTCATTTTTATTAACATTTATATCATACTGTTAGTTATATTTCTGGTGATTAATACTAGACTTGGTAGAAAAAATATACATATAGTAGTGTAGGGACGGTGACTGTGGTATAGCAAAAATAAGAAATAAACATAATACTGGTAAAATGAGCAATCTGAAAATTATCTTGTGGCATATTTGTATAAGCTACATTTGTTACTCAGATAACATTTTGACACGTATATGTTCCTTGAGCTACACAAACATTTCATCTTCCGTCATTTATTTGAAAGATACTACCACAATACATTTAACTATGTTATAAATGCAACTTTAACATGAAACGCCACATTTATCTACGTACTTAATATCTTAAAGCTAGTTCATAGTGACCGCTAGTTGTATTAAATGTTTATGAGAACAATGAAGCAGTATACCTAATAAACGTACTCTCATATCTTATGTATTTTATGGCATTTCTATCATAAAGGATTTTACAATAATACATTTAACTAATGCAATTTTAACATAAACGCCTCTTTTATCTACATATGTCATATCCTGAAGCTAGATCATAGTGACTTGCTAGTTTTATTAAATGTCTATGGGAGCAATGAATACTGTAAAACCTTTCATTTCTAATAAACAAACTCTTTTTATGTATCTCCTGTATGTTTTGTAGCGCAATCACTTATCCTCATGACGTAATCGTCAAAACCCCTCACAAACTGTCCTAAGAAGTATTTGACTTGATTATTTTTTATACAATATGACACATGTGAAAAAAAGTCGTTCTTATTTATTTTGAAACCTAAGAGTTTCATATATATTACAGTCTTAAATATGAGGTTAAGGACCAACATAAAGTCGGCGCAGTAGTTTTACAGCGCAATCGCTTATTTTAGCATTTTTAACAAATTGCTTAACACGGCCTCATAATATATTTACTCTGCTTTTTCTCGTGACTGCTTATATACATCGTCAGTCCATAATGTTATTATTGATAGGTTTATTTGTCTGATAACATGGCTTATGTGAAAAGCATCACATTCTTAAGACTTTAAGAAAACCTTTTATAAAGTTGCATGTCTTTGAGACAATGTCTGACATAATTTTTAAGGGTTTAATTGAATCTAAATTTGATAATAATACATTCAAATTGGGGCCGAGTTGTGTTGCATTTAATATGTAAGTATTATAATCTATATGTCAGACGTGTTGTTCAATACTTACCAAGGCTGTGTCTCACAACGCTTCCCTACTCCGAGTGGTCATGTCACTTGACCCCACAGAAAGAAAATTTCTACAAAAACTATAAATTAACCATTCAATCAAGTTGTCTTCTTAGACTGTGCCGTCTTTTGTCTTTCATTCGTTTTTAATCATGGCCTACAGAAAATCAATGATAATTAGCCTGGTCCGCGCTGACAGATCGGCTAAATGAAATAAAATAGGACACGCAGTAGAATTAAAATTAACCATGCTACTGTTGTTTTCAAGTTTTATTTAATTCTGGTCTTTTCTACCAGTAATAACATTGAAAAACGGTCCTGTCTCAAACGTCTTCTTTTCTTGCAAATTTGACACAGAGAAAACAATACTCGGTTGTTTTGTAAATGTATGTTTAATTTAAATTAGATTAACGTCATTGAGGGGAGTCTTTTTTAATAGTAATAAATAAATTGAGTTCTATGTGATTAATACAGAAACGATATCTGTTATTGGCAGTCATTTGTTAAGAAACGTTTCTTACTTGGAGTACCTACTTTGGAGTACCTACTTGTGCAGTTCTCATCATCACAAATGAAGCACTGTTTAAGAGTACAACGTCCTTATTATTTACTTATCTATCGCAGTAAGAGCATAATAAACGACGTGTGTATGTTTTATTACATCAACTTAAAAATTCCCTTTGGTCCGTTTTCATCCAATTACATTATTAGGAACATGTATATCTATAAACATTTGTTTTTTCTCCATAAACGATTAAAATTAAATTTAAAATACTCATTAGACACGAATCGTGCATTGTCTCGGTTAAGGTGATTTTATGATATTAAGGGTTTGTATGAATGATGAACTATAAATCGAATTCGGCTAAATAACACTGTTTGGTAAAAGTAATGTCTAAGCGGGTGTTCAAGGCACTGAGGTTTGATGTAAACATAAATGCTTGTCATGATTCTGCTATCTGTTTTCTTGATTCCTTTCATTTCTTCCAGATTTTATTTGTTTTATATAACAGGCACGTTTCCTTGAGTGCTTAAAATTCAATATTGGTCTAGTAATTGTGTTAAGAAATGTCTTTTTGAGTGAGTGGAATTGAGTAATTTATTAACGGGCTCAATTGCACAAAGAATATATATGATGTGTTACAAAAGTTTTTCAACATATCACAAGTAATTTGTTCACTATATACACGATATTTTAACAAATATTGAAACAGGGTTTTACAAAACAACGCAAGTATTTTCAGGTACTGAAGTTAAAAGCTCATAATATTTTCCATTTGAAATAGTTGTGATATAATGCTTGGAATATTGCAACTGCATAGTTCCACTAACGGTTCCACCAAGAAAGAAATTCCTTGTATTTCTATACAGATAGTAACATATGACACAGTCATAAAAAAGTACGCGCAAACGTCATTTTATCCTTCATACTACTGGTTGAAATTGGAATTGCAATGGATCCGGCATCATATGTCAGTATGTCCCGATAAGTGGAGCGTTTCTGTTTCCTGATTCTGATTCTGTTGTTGTCCGTTTTCATTCCATTGACAATTGTTCTTGGAATAGACTCACTTTCTTTACCGCTTACTTTGTTGATGTCCATTTAATGCATTCAAGACAAATCATTGATAGACGTAATGTACTTAGAATTGTATGTAGGTACGGGTTTGTACAAACACACTCCTCACTATTTATCTATGGCATAGTTTTACAGTACAAATGATGTGTTTTCAAAGTATTTTATGCATAAAAACAATACTTACGTATCATGTTAACACATTTTGAAAACAATTATTTGGTTGTTAATCGATCAGGAAAATGTGACTGGGAAAATAAAAATGTTCAAAATATTCAGTATGCTTTAAGTGACTATGCAATTGCTTAGTCTATAGAAACCAATTTACACCTAGTGAACTAAGGTAGCTTAACGGGAAAGTTTACAGGTTTGGCCAAACAGCTAAATCTTTGAGAAATGAACTTGTGATTACTGGACGCGTTCGGTTGGATTTATTTTCGTGGATTACCTTAACAATAAAATTCGAAACATCACAAAATATATCATGAAATCAGTGATTTCGTAGTCTTATCAATTGGTTACAAGGTCGATCTGGGAAATGTGCTGTAAAAAGAAATAAATAAATGCATTTAGTCATCACTAATCGTATTTGTATCATTTTGTGCAATATTAATGTTTTTAACAAACATGTAGTTTTGCTGATTTATGTTTTGTTCTCAACAATGTAACATTTTCAATATTGTAAATGCAAGAAAACTGTTACCTTTCAGTTAATCCTGATGTCATGTGTAAGCTTACATCAAGCATGAATTATTGACTTGTTTCTGCCCCTCAAGTATTCTCTGTTTAACAATAACATTCATATTGTTTAAATCGCAAGGGATGAAATGAGACAGTTACCTCAATAAAAAGGATAACAAGTTTGTTACCTCCCGAACTGTCCTACTTACATTTAAGCATCTTTAACAATTATTATTTAAAAAACACACCCAAACAAAACATTCTCATCTCGTTAGTAATCAACACTTGAAATGTCTTGAACAGACAATACACTTGTACTTGCTCGAAACGGTAGCCAGCAATGTCAATTTCTTGGGGGAAGTGCAGGGATGATTTCCCGATATACTTTGATGAAAATTACAAATACTGAACCAGGCTTTATGACAAGAATTAAAACAGCCATTTTCTAACAAAATAGGACGCCATGAAAATACTGAATAAATCATGGCAATAACTGTTTTAATCAGAAGGTAGAGAAAATAAGGAAATGTGCTCTTACATTGTTGTGTGTGTCTGTAAACTGTGTTTGTTCACTTATGTTATATGCAACCGTATTGACGTTCAAACAACGCCGGGGTAATACAGAAAAACTTTCAAAATAGTAACATATAGATGATGATTTTTTTTACTGTTAAACAGTTAAGTTTGTTATTGAAGCGCCTTGTAGACAGATTAAACAGACGCGATATTTATTTGGCTGCAACTGAATTCTAAACGAGCTGTTTGTCGATGAAACAAGCACTTTTTCAAATGGTAAACAATTTGTTTATTTTGTTGGGTTTAACGTCGCAACGACACAGACATAGGTTGTATGGCGCCTTTCCAGCTTTTGATGGTGGAGGAAGACCCCAGGTGCCCCTCCGTGCATTATTACATCACGAGCGGGCACCTGTGTAGAACCAACGACCTTCCGTAAACCATGGATGGCTTCCTCACATAAAGAATTCAACACCCAGAGTGAGGTTTGAACCCACATCGATGAGGGGCAAGTGATTTGAAGTCGGCGACCTTAATCACTCTGCCACGGAGGTCCCTAAATGGTAAACAAAGCGACTACGGAAAAAGAAAAAGAAAGACTTGATTATTGCCAGAGTGAATAAAGGGACCGTTCTAAAAATGTTTAAAGAAACGTTTAATTTTTTCTTAAATTAACAACATTGTATTTGATTGTGAAACGTAATCAAGGTTTCGGATTGTAGACGAATAAATTCTGGCCAAAGTATACAATTTTATAATCGCTTAGGTTGTTGGTATCCATTTAAATTAAACCAAGGTTTACTGCTTCGATTATCGAATATTATAATAACAGGAACACATTTGTTATACTATTGCGGATTGATATTACATATTTTTTTACTGTCAATGTAAGCAGAACACATCCACATTATCAACTAATGTGAATTACCAACAGAACGACACTGTTTCAATTGTTTATTGACAAATGAAAAATCTCTGAGATCATATTTGAATAAAAATGGCAAAACAAGTAATGCATTTCTTAGATTTTGGCACTTAAGGTTTAACCTTATATTTCAATTTGATATTTTATTCTAATGCTTAATGCTTTTTATGCCTGCATTAAGTAGGTATCTTTCAGATAAAATCATCAGCTGCGACCTAGCATATGTTGTAAATGTGCCGTCACCCATCTGAAGAGAAGACGAAATCACATATCTTGATATCCTCTCCATCGAAGACATATTTAGACATTTCATGACTTCAATAAAATTTCTACACCAGAACAGTTAAGCGCATTAAAAGCTTTTGAACGTATACTATGTTTTGTTAAATTCGTCAGTACTAGTATAACATTTTAAACATAACCGCAGACGGAATGCTTATGCTCTACATATTAGTCCCATACTAGTTGAAAACCAATTTCGGGGACTATAGGAATGCGCTTTTTCGTCATTCCTTCCGTCCGTCCGCAGTGTTTTGTCCGGTCCATAATTCTGTCATTCATCCAGGGATTTAAATATTACTTGGCACAAATGTCTCCTCTGATGAGACGTAGTGTCATGCGCAACGCCCAGAACCCTAGCTCAAAGGTCAAGGTCACAATTGAAGGTCGAAGGTCAACATGTCTTTTTTCCTCTCCGGTCCATAACTCTGCTGAAGAGAAAATTTGGTGCCTTCCAGTAGAGGACTTTTTATTGCAATGCAATACTTTATTCACTTGTTCATTTTAGAACAATGTTTCAAATAAGAGCTTCTGCTGTGAAAAATTAAACATATATTTGCATTTTGACGCTTTTATTTTAACTTCGTCTTAGTTATTTACAAGCATAGGTAAATCTTTCTATAAATGTCCGATATTGTCCGAAAATTAAGGTCGCGAAAATATGTCACAAGTAATCACTCCTAGAATTTAAGGTTAAACATTTACACAACAGGGAGAGACGAACAAATAATGTCTGACAGCCTTCGACGCGTAGACGGATTGATGTTTACATAATGTGAAAGATTTTTAGATGTTTTTTCTTTTATTGCTTTGTTTGTTTGTTTGTTTTGGGTTTAACGCCGTTTTTCAACAGTATTTCAGTCATGTAACGGCGGGCAGTTAACCTAACCAGTGTTCCTGGATTCTGTACCAGTACAAACCTGTTCTCCGCAAGTAACTGCCAACTTCCCCACATGAATCAGAGGTGGAGGACTAATGATTTCAGACACAATGTCGTTTATCAAATAGTCACGGAGAACATACGCCCCGCCCGAGGATCGAACTCACGACCCCGCGATCCGTAGACCGACGCTCTACCTACTGAGCTAAGCGGGCGGGCTTTCTTTTATTGCGAACGGGGCACTTTACAATTACAAGCAGCGGGAACGTTTGAAGATTTCGATTGAACGTAAGAGAGAATATATTATATAGTTGGAACCTTTTAGATTTAGTCATCAAAGTGAAAGTCGCAAATGATTGTAAAGAACTTAGCTTTAGCGTAAAAAAATACATAGCCCAAACTTTGTATTGTATTGCGTTACTTTTGTACATGTATTATTATTTTATTATTATACCTGCTGACACTTCCTGTGGTTATCGTATGTTATTGGCATAAAGTCCATACAGTAAAATATCCATTACATTTCAACAATATTTAATATATTTTTAAGGAACAATATTCATTTTTAAAGTCATTATATTCATAAATGCAAAGATTTGGACTTATTCACTGTATTGTCTGAAATGAATAAAGATATGTTGATGGGTCATAATACACTTATATACTCAAATAAATAAATGTGTTTTGACGGTATACCTAAAGCACTTGACCTATACTGAGATGTTGAAAAGTTTTCTTAATCCTTCAAATACTATATAAAGGCAACTATATAATATCTTAGCGAAAGAAATACCAATCTGAATTAAACCTAATACCTGATACACGTCTAAGGTTTAGTTGATAAAGTACACATTTTATATAAGATATGAATGAATGTCATGAAATAATATTGGCATATTCCTGTAGTCATCTTAAAATATTCTATATTTCATGCCTTTCGAATATGTTTTATTATTTTCTTAATTGCGAAGGGTTTTATATAAATAACTGACGTCATGTTATAATACACGAACATCTACCAATTTCAGCACAATGATTTGATTGAAACTTGCTAATTTCTGATCCAGGGATCTTTACTGAATACAGAATGTCATAATAAAGTTGCTATTTATGAAATGGCAATTTTAATCAGTCACAGATGGATTTTCACAATGTTATAAATCATGATAGAAAAATTGTGTGTTAGATAAATCATCTTGCTTTTCAAAAACACAGAGTAAGTTAATAGTGTACATTCTTCCTCATAGTTTGATATTTTGATGGAAAGATATGGAATGGCTCTAGTCTTGCTATAGCTTTAGATGCCGTATAGTAGCCGTAAAATCTCTCTCAAACATCGTGTTTGGATATATCCTGGTATTTTGGGATAATCAGGTCTGCCCAATGTTTCTATGTAAAAGTGCCCGGCTTTATTCCGTGCCTGGGGTGTGTGAGGAGTGTTGCACATTTAAAACTTTCATGAACAGACTCAGTGAAAGTGAATTTAATTTTAATTTGCATAGCTGCGTACTATGCCCTCAAAGATTCTTATTGAAATTTTATTCGCTATCAAAATATCAGTTTTTAAGTGTCATGCAGCGGCCTGAAAGTATCCCCTTTCTTGTTGTTATATGTAATGGTTGTTGATATCATGTGTGTAATGGAGTTCTGCTTAGTTCTCCTCTAGTGATTATCTAACCGGTTCTGATGTTACTTTATTTTGTTGTGTTCTATGCTTCCAGTGCATATTTGCAGACTTTGGGTTGGCACCTTCAACTTGAAAGTAATGCATTTAATCCTTAAATGTGTTCGATAAAGTGAATCAGTTTGCCCAGAACAGTGTTCTTAACTGTTACACAATATTCACAGTATAAGTTGCTGCTCGCGTGAAGAATCCCCAGTCTTTTGTCAAAATATTTAAATCAAACTCGTAAACTGAGCAGAGTAAGAGGAAAGTTTTTGTCAGACTTTGTTTTAGAGAGTGTATTTTAAAAGTTTGATATGGAATATAATGTAACTATGAATAGTTAGCGTTCATATGTGTTTATGTATATAAAAATGATTTTTCTTTGTAAGATGTTCAATGAAATATAAGGTATCACCAGCCCACCCACGGTGACATCTTGTCTATTGCAAACAGTGAAAAATGTACCCCGAAGACTTAACAGACAACTAAAATGGAAATCAGATCGTTAAGGTTAACACTTTGTATTGATGTCAGTATCAAAAGGTCAAAAGGTGAAAAGTTTAATTCTAAAAATATTTCTGAGAAAAATTTAATTTTGAAAATTATTTTTGAGAAGAAATACGTCCTATTTTCATATTAAAATTTGCCCTTCTATATTACAATAATTTTTGTCATAATTAACGTAAGAAAATTTGTATATTTATTTGTATATCTATCAAAACTGTACTATGTACAAATATAACTAGTCATGTTATCAGCCTGTATTACATTATAACTAAACTATCTTCATCAAATATATCTAAACTTGCAAAATAAACAAGTGAATGCAATATAGCGTTCCCTACTGGAAGCTGACTATTAGTAATTATCTCAACTGCAGTATAACATAACAATCTATTATCTGTTTATCAAGTATATACAATATTGTATTATTTATACAATACGTTATAACACACAACGTTTGAATTAAAATATGAATACATAAACCAATGTTGTTGATTGTTTATAATATCTATAAATATCAAAAAAGTATTTAATTTCAATAACATTTTATTTTTAAAGATGTTGGAAAATATTTGAAAATAATCATATGAAAGGAAATTAATTCCAAAGAAAATATCCCAACAAATATTCTAATTGAGTTTATATGAAATATGAGCTTAAATCTAAATATTTTAACGACTGGATAGAAAAAGAGCAATGCCGGCTTTTACATTCAAGTGTTTTTGTGGTGGACCTATTTTGCGATGCATGGCTCTATGGCTATGTTTAGGGTGTTTTGTGTTTCCGGGAAATCTACCCGTACCTTTGATTTTTTACATTGACCTTTAAGCTAGGGACCTGGGTATTGCGCTCATTATGCGCATCATTTGTGCTAAGTTATATTAAAAGTCCTTTCATGGATGAAAGAGTTATGAGTTATGAACTGGACAGGAAAAAACATAATGACCTTTGACCTCTTATTGTGACATTAACTTTTCAGTTTTTCAAGGAATACAAGCTGACGTGATGTTAATTTTTAGATTTGGAATTAAGTAGAGAAAATATGATAAAATCTGGACTCACGTGAGATATTTATGTGTTTTAAAAATATTTATCTTGCAAGTAGAAACGTTTTTAGACATAAAAAAAGAATATAATGTCACTTTGTATAGAAAGCGGCTAGATGTGCTAACTTAGATATAAGCTGATTTTTCTAGGAAACATAAGATATCAAGATCCAACCCACGGTAATACCTTGTATTTTGTTAACAGAGAAAAATGCCCCGAAGCCTTAACAGGAAATATTAGATCGTTACTGTCAACAATTTGTATTGATTTCTATATCAAAAGGTGAAAAGTTTAATGTTTGAGAAGAAATAAATACCATACTTACATTTGAACTTTGCCCTTCCCTATAACAATAAATGTAGTTAGAACATAATGCAAGTTTATGTATATATCTATTAAAGCCGTACAATGTATGCATTTAACTATAATTTTATCATCAGGAGTTGCTTTAAAACTAATCATTCTTCATCAATCATATTTAAATTGGCAAAATGAATTAGCTAAATGAGTCTAGACCTGCACTCCTTAACAATTATTTTTCTGTAGCAGTGACGAAAGCAATTTTTATCAATTTTGAGAATAGTATGTCTTAAGATGCTTTGAGTGTGCAAAACCTATTTTGAGTCACAAAAGACTGGTTTCAAAATCCAATATGGCGTCTTTTTTTCAAGTCATAAAAACGCAACGTTACAATTTCTAATTTTAAAAGGGGGATAATTTTATTAACATTCATGTCAGAGTTATGGAACTTGGCTTGGTACAGTGCCTAATGACCAAAAAAGCATGTGTTAAGTTTCAATCCAATAAACTTAGTAGTTTCTGAGAAAAATACTTGATACGAAAACCTAACATTGAAAATTCTAAGTTAAAATGGGGGATAATTTTGTTAAAATGTATGTCAGAGTTATGGGACTTGTCTTTGTACAGCCCCTAATGATTACAAAGACATGTGTGAAGTTTCGACCCAATAAACAGAGTAGTTTCTGAGAAAATGACTTGACATACAAACTAAACGTTGACGTCACCGCCGACGTCGTCATCACCTTCCCGCCGGAAAAGCTATGCCTTAGTCTGCCGTCAGTTCAAAAAATCGCAGGGGAGACAAAAAATGTCGTTCAACACTCTAAATATGTTACTCGACTATAACATTAAAATTAATTAAACTAGGAACGTCAGTATCAATGGCAAATTAGTTCTTTTACATAAAACGGCGGCCATCTTGAATAAAGACGCCATACTGGATTTTGAAACAAGTCTTTTGTGTCACAAAAATAGGTTTTGCACACTCAGTACATCTTAAAACATATGCTTACCTCAAAATTGACAGAAAAAAACTAGGTTTAGGTCTGTTCAAGTCAAAAATCAACTTCCTGTGGCGGTCATCTTGAAAAATGGCCGCCATTTTGAATTTTCAAGTGGCTAACGGGCTTTTTGAAAGAAGCATGCTTTGACGAGTACACATGCCAAATCTCATGCTTGCATCACCAAATGCAGTATTTTCCCGAATAAATGACTTAATCTGCCCAGCTATACTGACTCATGTAATTATAAATCATATAATCATAAATATACACTTCCAGTCATGCTGCCTCTTCAGATAGTTGTCGAACCTACTGACAGTCATGTTAATGAAAATTTACTTAACAAGGAAATACTAAGATAAACAGTCATAGTACAGCGGATGGAAAACTAGGCATCTTTCTTTAATAAAAGATATCAATGTTGTGAAACCATGTTTCAATATTGTTGTTGTTAAGTTAGCACATACTAGTATGAAACATAAAGAGATTGCGGTGTCTCATTATATATTCAGTTGTATGTGTTACCGATCGCTGACAATGTTTTAGCTTAAATAATTGCTCTGAAAGAAAGGGATAATTTTGAGGATAGGAAAGTTTTACCCTTGAAAATTTGACTGTAAATTTGACAGCTGTATTTTTGAGACCTGTTTTCATCTGGAAATTTTAAGTTGTATATCTGGTCATCTTCCTCTTACATGTTTCCATATAGATTTGATATTAAATATGTAACTTGAAAATCATATCTTTATTAGACGTCTGATCTTGTTTTCGTACAATTTGTGCATTTTAACGTCTATTTCCAACGGAACAACTAAATTGTCAAGAAACGTTAAAGTTCACATATATACATTTTTCGTGTTTTCTCTCATAATAACTCTAACTGTTAATCTGTATCTGAAGTGTAAATGGATGAAAACTGATGACAGATTGTCCTGAAACACCGTTTTATCAAACTTTGATATCTATATATCATAGTTTTATCTTGCGAAAAAAGAAATTAGATAGTGTTTTGTCTGATTTGAATACTTCTTTACCCTGTATCTATTACTCGTGCTACGCACAAAATAGTTAGAGAGGAAAATGTCATTGGTTTTTTAAAAGCTCTTGCGCGATGGACCTAATAAAGATATAGAATGTAAACAAATTCAATCTAAAACGTTTCATTAAACTATCTATGTTAAATTTTGTTGTAGTTCTTGGAAATAAATTATAGCGAATAAATGATAACCATTATTCTTTTCATAATGCGAAATTCGAGAGGGCTGTCATTGCCAGCACTGCAAACACTTTCTTTGTTATCGAATCTGTACTTATTTGAAAGGATAACTTGTATACAAACAAATAATGGGCGCCGCGGACTATTATAAACATAATGAGTCACATGGTACTAACGGACTAGAATACTAGTTAGTTTGTTAGTATCGAGGGCCTATTAATACCGCCAGGCGGTACTCGGAGACTGTTGCTGTGTAAACACTATAAGAATATCTATTGAAACATTGGATGCATCCAAGCAAAATTACAGAAAATGCGACTTAGTCTAGTCCAGACATAAGTGGTAATTAAATCTGCAGCAGGCTGCATTCTTTTCATTTTTGCCTAATCACAGTTTTGTGTGATTATTGGTAAACTTATTTAAAAATTCTTCCAACAAATAACGTTGTAATGTTTGAGTTGTCTTAAGAATAAATGCAATTACTTATCAGATTATAAACAAATTAAAGGGGATGTTTCCATTGCCATTGATTCGAACACGCCCCATTTATATTTACAGGCCGAAACTGTATTATGAAATATATGCATTGTTTAAACGTCACAATTATTACGTCATAGCGTCAAACGTCACAGCGGAGTGCTGGAAAAGAATCCCACACAAAACAGACAGATATGTGGTGAATATCTACAAAGGTGTGTTAGAATCGAAATGATTTATCTCAGAAAGTGATATTCTCTTGAATAAAATCATTGTTTGTCGTCTAGATGCTAAGCCAACGTGCATCTGAACCCCAAACAAAGCTTTTATTCAAAGACAAATAACTTCTGTATAACAATTATGCTGTCACCACTTGTTACAATCTGAATTTATTTTGTATGTATATACAATGAGAACAAAATAGAAAGATTCTAACCATAAAGTTGTCAACATCGTTTATTTTATTTCACAGCAAACCAACTTATGGACGATATATTTACATATTCATGCTGTAAATATTCAGAATCTATAAAATTATCGTTTAAAATGTATTTTGTATGACACCTTTGATAGAACGACTGCTTATCTTATGAGATTTGTCTGCAGTAGATATTACCTATCAGAAAATAACAAATCCATCTTTCTGTGAGATGGGTTATTTCCGATAAGAGCTTATATAAATTGCCTTCAATGTCTGTCAAAAAGATTGCTCCAGGAATTGTTTTGAATAAAAATTCAAATACAAAAGTTTTAATCTGTTATTTCTAATGACTACACGATTCTTAAATACTTATTTGCGGTGGTGTCATTAAACAGATGTATTTTACCTAGACAAGAGAACCAAAGGTCTCAAGGACAGAAATAGACGTATTACTATGCTGGTTTGGTAATCTATTTGTTACTCTAGGTGTAACTTGTCGTAAACATAACATATCTTTATCTGACATTTTAGCTCATCAGCTGAATGAAATATGTAACACTTGTAAAATACCAAAAGAAGAAAATGTAATACGTATTTGTACCAGTTCGAAATATATACAGTAATTAGGAGAACGTGTGAGGGTGCCTTCGTGGTCGAGTGGTTTAGGTTGCGGACTTCATTTGCTTGTCCCTCACCGATGTGGGTTGAACCTCACTCGGGGCGTTAAATTCTTTATGTGAAGAAGCCATCAAATTGGGTCGATGGTTCTACCCAGGTGCCTGCCCGTGATGAAAATATACAGAGAGGCACATCGGGTCTTCCTGGAAAGTCGCCACATTCATTGTATCGGTGCAACGTTAAACCCAACAGAAGAAACAAACAAGATGTGTGTATTCAAACCACTTGTGTGAGATATATTTTGAGTAACCGATAAGATTCCAGTACTCCGTTCAACAAGAGCACAAAAATAACTTTGCCAAAATAGATTGTTAAATGTTACACTTCATGTAATGACAGACAATTATTAAATGCCTGTGTTCGATAGAAGATAATACTCAGTCTATGTTTTACATATTGTCAGTAGGACAACTTCATTGTGATGAAGATTATCGAGAGTTATATTACGTAAATGTTTATATACATAAATTAACCGTTACTTCTTTCCATCTTAAAGATAAATCCTACAGAAAAAAATCATTTAGATGTTTTATTCTGTAAGCAACTATGACAGTAGTTTTTAGTGTAAAATTAAAATATTAGAGTGAATGTATTTTACAATGGTACAGAATAAGAAAAAAAAAGTTAAAATTGGTTAAAACGTCAATAAATAAATAAATAGACCCCCCCACCCAAAAAACCAAACAAAAATGTTTGTCTATGTCAGATCATAATATCTTTAAGATATTCACTAATTTGAATTCAGGAGATAAAATGCAATGGCACTATGACACTTATTTCTGACTTTAATAATGCTGCCATTATTTGGCGTAAACTCTTCAATTTTCAAATTCCGGGATATGTTTTACATGTTTTACAAATGAATTTTTTATGCAGTAATTTACTCGTTCAGCCAAACGTCTGTGTAATTATTGATATTCATTTATCGATGTATTATATCAATTGTTTAACTGTTTATAAGAAAGTGTTTGTGCTTGGTGCATGTTATTTGCTTCCGCAGCATTTCTTATAATATCTCTGCTTAAGGTACTTCTAAACGTTTGAAAAACCGGAAGTGATGGCGCAACGTCATTTATCCGGAAAACGCAAAATAAAGTCGGGTTTGCGTACGGAAATGAAAATAATTTTATGACTTAATGAAAACCTGTGGGTATATTTATCACAATGGTACTGTTACTTAAAATAATGTCTTGAAATTAGCGTGAAATGTGCGGTTCACTTTAATACGGACCTGTACATGTACATGTTATTTCACCATATTATAGTCCATATATCAATTTGAAACTCGAGGAGTTTCATTAAAATCTATATTGTATAAAAATTTCTATTTGTAAAAACGTCATGGAAGTTATGATTTTCCCATAGACTCCCATTAAGACAAATTGCGTGAGGTCCAATTTTTTTAAATCAGTCTTTAAAAAACAAAACAAAATAAAACAAAAAAACAAAAAAACAAAAACATGCACACAACCCTATCATTTTATTTGCTGAGTTTTCTAATTATATTCTGACGTTTTGAAAATTCAGGGTTTAATCAAATTCTACGTAGTAGAAAAAAATTCAGTCCCCACGTACAGAACTACCTTAAGTCGAAGCATGGATACCTGCGATTTTTATGGGTTTGTTCTGTTGTGTATTATATAAGCCACTTATACAGTGAAAAAGAAAAAAGTAAGTTATGTGCGAGTTTTGTTATATGTTTAATATATTATTCGATAGATTTTCGTGTAAATAAAAATAACAATATATTGCATGCTGGAAATCATACAATTATTTGTATCAATCATGTATCATGTCTATACCTTAAACACAGGCATGGTGACATACCCTTATGATCGCTTAAACTGATATAAGAAATATTGAAGAAGGTAAAATTTTAAAAGCCTGTGTCCTTGGAAAAGAAATAGGTAATGCCTTTAATGAGAACGCTATCTACATGCATTTACCAACTGCAATATTTCCGACGTGACATTGTAAATTGTAAATTTAATGAAATTATAAGGCATTTATTGAGCTTGTAAAATGCGTAAATCGAAGGAACAGACTGATCAGAGGACTATTTTAACTAAATGGATTTAAGCCGAGTCTCTTTAAACAATCGGAAACTCGTTCCATCTAGTCATACTCCGCTTTCATGCTCATATATAACTAAAAGACTATATTGCCTAGTCTTATTCCATTTAAATGTATGAATCTGTGAACTGCATTGGTTAAGATTTTCAGGTAGAGCATTGATGGGATAATAAATATAAACGAAAGCACTGGGTCTATTCTATGCAAGAAAGAATAATGTGAAACATGCCCTAGCCAAGACAAACAAGTCTACTAGTGGTAAATCCCAAAGACCAACATGCCAAAAAAACCCTTGCAAAGACATGAACTGTATGCTATTATAACATGTACAGTGGGAGAATCGTAGGGGAATCTGCAGTTTATTTCTTATATACCAACAAGCTCCAATCATCATATTTTCGTAAACGTTAACATCACCACAGATATATTTACCTTAAAGCCTCTAGCAAATGAAATTATATAGCTCTTAGGCGTAACATGAATAAAAGATTCAATATTAATTCATTTATTCAAGTTCTTAATCTAAACTTCGGGTTGTACTAGTGTCGCCTTTTCGTGGTAAACAAGACCACGAGACGGCATTACTGTTTTCTCGATTAAAGTTTATAGTGATTTATAGGCTTCTTCAACATCAATCTTCCACTTTCTAACGACTGTCAGCCTGTCTAGACTCGCGGAAACACGTCCCATATCATATAACTCTTGCATAATTAAAGTCTGGAGAAAGAATAATTTTATTTTTTCAAACAATCGGTAGGTCTGGTAATAATTCCAGGAACGGTCTCGAAAAGTGCCATTCGCATATATTCAACATAATCAATGTAGTCTATTACAGATGACTAGTTTCTGCAATATATATTCGACACGAAAAGTATTCCAAAGGAATATTATTAATCTGTCTGTGATACAGCTCCATCGCAGCTAGTCGTCAATGTTATTACTGAACTTAGTTAGGACTTGCAATAACTACTTATAAGGCGACGTTTTATTCATTATTTGCAATCGATGTATACTTAACGCCGTGCCTAACAAGTCAACTTCGTCTGTAAGATGCAGGTATATCGTAGAGATAACAATGATTTGAATTTGATTTAGTCATGCGATATGGCAAACGTCAACGAATCGGTTTTCTTTGAATAATTGTCAGACATTTCAATTTCATAGACAACGAACTATGTTATTTTCTAATACCATCTGTCGGAATTGTCTTACGCAAGTATCTCCAAAAACGTTTACACTGCTGGGCAAACATACGATCACGTTCTTTTGTTCTGCATGAATCTTAGGGATCGTTAGTAACTGACTGTACTAAATGTGTGTATGTCTTTAATCGATAAAGTTATTTTAATTCTTGCAAGCATTTAATTAATGTTATTTTCGCGTATCATAATTCAGTAAACAGTCAATCAGTTACAAATAATAAAAACCTGTAGTGCAAGTTAGAGTATCATCAAGAAGAAATGTTTTTAAGTTTATGCGATTTAATGTTCGGTACAAACTCATGAATAATATGAGAGGTGTTCTACTTTCAATGAAAATCTATGGAAACATAGATAATCAGTTGCTTTGAACATGATGGCTCGTGCAAATTTAATTTTCTTCATAAATACTAGATCAATAGTTTTGATTTATCAGCTCATATTGGCGATGAACAAAACTGATGATTTAGGTGACGGTGTGGTTCTAGAAATTTCGAAGCAAACTGTGTCCTACAGAAACATTGTTAAAGACCTGAACCAAATTACTATTGTTATGGTTCCAAAATTAAACACAATATTATAATATTGTAACGAAAATCTTGCAAGGTTAAATTACTTTGTATTAATGTATTTCATAAAAACTTCAAAACGTCTCGTTAATGTTACACAATACGCATTATTGTTCAAAGAGGGTATGCCGTACAAGAGGTATATATACCATACAATTTTGACGTTTTACTGCATTCTTTTGCACGTCAATAGCGATAGTCAAAACCCTGCAGTGTATATTAAATTTCTTGCATAAGAACAGTACATGAGTCCTACTTCGAAATTATATTAATTATGCATTGGTGTTGAAAAATGTTTTCAATTGCGATAAAATCATTTATAGACTATTTTCTCCCTTATGGAAAAATATTCTTCTCTTTAATAAAATATTTACAGTTTAATGTTTTAAGCACAGTACTATACTTCTATGAACAAAATTTGGGAAAAGCCAGCCAAAACTGGATGTTGATCGGAACAAATGAGAGGGTTTCGTTGGGCCCGTGAACAAAAATTACAGAATATCTCCGGTGCATTTCAAGGTGTGATTGGATATATACTCCTCCCGACTTTTGGATTGTTTTTGATATAATAATTATACACGTGAACATCATGAGCATGCCATGTCGTCTAGACCTGTGTAGCTTATCTAATGTAAATGAAAACAACTGAAATGTCTGATAAAACTTGAGTTTAATATAATATTACTATCAGATTTGCGACCAAAGCGAGCAGAAAAGTTCTTTCAAATGCTCTGAGAACTGAATTTTAGGCCTTAATGTATGCTTGCAGTATTTTTAGAAACGATGGTGCGTTGGGTGCACCCCTGACTCAGATATGTATACACAGTTTTATATATGTGTGTAAGTATACCAGGGTGGAGGAGGGAAGAGAGGGAAAAGACTGTTCATCTGCAATACTGTGCTATCTTAAACACAAAATTCTGCATTCTGCTGAGTTTTAAGAGAGTCATTTCTGTCATTTAGGTTTAGGAGATTGTCAACAAAACACAGAAATATCTGATTGAACGAACAACATCAATACAAGTGTTCTGAAAAAGTTTTCCACTGTAATTATAAATGACATTTGTTAACAAATAAAAATAAATACTTTCTGAAAAGTTCCACTTAGGTATGTGAAATTTCAACATTGAGAAATTATTGAAAATGCATAAAACGAAGATATATAACAATAACAGTTCTTTGAACATGATGAGTTTTTAAATGTGTCAATTCTGAACTGTGGTCAATTCATACAGTTTTTTTCCTGAATTCAATGCATACACCAAGTAATGGCCAGTATTTTTGTAGAGTTATATACATGTTTAATTGATGTTCAACTTTCATGCGAACCCTTTCTTTCTATGATTGATGTTGTTTGTCAATGAATTGTTTTTCTCAAAATGTAAAGCAATGTCGTGAATGAAGTTTCACAAGTGTTTTACTTTTCTACCTGGAGATAAGTTTGTATCTTAAATATTGCTTTTATAACGAGTTAAAAATTATAAATATTTTATTCACATTTTTGGTCTATGTGTTTGAGAACTGTTCTCAATGAAATGGTTATTTTATTTTGAGAAGGTGTTGTAATATCTATGTTTGAGAGGGATTGTCGATTATTTTATGTTTAGGTTATATAATGTCAACAAACCTGAGAAAAATATATTCGGAGTAGAAATCTTTATAAGAATTAAAGGTCTTTGTAGGAAGTGGTACGGAAAATGATTTTGAATATTTCAAAAGCCAAATTGTTTTATTGCATTCTGTACAATTATAACAAGATTTTTCTTCTATGGATAGACTGAAACATTTATTATAACCACAGTCAAGTCTCGTCGCGTTTTTTTCAATCATAATGGAAATGGATTAAAAACATTTGCTTTATCATTATTCCAAATTGAAAATCAATGTTTTATTTAAATCAGTGTGATGTTGTTTTCTTTTCTGTTTTAAATCATAACTATGAAACCTTTCCGTTTGCAAGACATAGCAAGTGCTCATTATACCAATCAACAATTATGTACAACTGATATCCAGTCCTTTTCACAGAATATTTCCAAAAAAATGTGTTAATAAATGCCGTATCTGTTATTACAGATCAGCTTAATATGAATGGATTATTTTTATCTCGAAAATCAGGTTTTATGAAATAGCTTGCTCTTATCAGGCTTTATTGGTTACAGGATAAATAGAATATTAAGTTTCTGTCTTTCTGAACCTCGGTAGTGCTTCGGGTGGATAAACTTTTCTATAACTTACTGGATAAACTTAATTTCAGAAAGACAGTAACCTTATATTCTCTATTTTCACATTGGAAGTATATGTCGGGGATTGACTCACTGGGTTAAACTCATAAGTATATATACTTGAAAACCAACTTTGTACATAGGGAGAGGGAGATGCTGGATGTTAAAAATCTTATAATGGTCACATTGCTTATTTCCAGGACAACAGGAAAGGATCATTCGCACACATATATACAGGCTTTAATTTCTCATTCCGTCTATCTTTACTGCAGTCATTATCGTACAGATGACCTTATAATAGCTTCTTCTACAACTCCCAAGTATAGAACATTTCTCAACGGTATGTCTCGAATTAATTAAACGGACAACAATGGGAAGTCGGTACAGAAAATGGACCTTATTCAGACAAAATGTCAATGAAATGGTAATAGATTACAACAGAATCAGGAAGGCTATTATAAAAGGAGTAAGAAAAGCTCTGCTTGGACTTGTTCCAGACGGGAAAACAATAATTAGGTCAAAAGAATATGATTTCCGTCATAATGTTGCGATTTATATCAGTACCCTGGTCTATTGTTGAAAGACAGCTAGTATACTCGCCTCAAATTAAATCAGATTCATGGTATAGTGGTGTTCAACCGTGATACATGTGTTTTGCTTGGCGGGATACAAAATTTTGCTGAAATAAAATATAAGCAATAACTTTATAAGGTAGAATAGCATATCTCTGGATGCAATGTGGACCTTTCTATATGGTGAATGCGAAGAAAAGTAAAATTTGCAGCGAATAAACAATTCTAAAGCGATTTCAATCGTGTGGACTAAAACGACCGAGGTGTTTGTGGCTTGAGCACCGGTTATTCTGTTTTGTCACATCTATTCGCGAGGAAGATAAACAGTGTCTGTGTGGCCTCATAGTCTTCGAACTTTATACAAATAGTCAGATTATTTCTGTAACGTTGACAGACGTCTTCGTTAAGCCTAAATTAGCCTAGAGACTGGTAAATATGGCTACCAAATGTGGAAATGGCTGTTACAGTAGTGAAACTTGCATCTGCACTGTAAATGGTGAAGCGTTGGGGTATGTCGAAGCTGTATTGTCCACTCAGCAGGTGTCAGTTGTTGATTCACCAACAAGGAAGAGAAAGTGATCAGAATCCGATGAGGAGAGTCCTGAACATGTGAAAAAATTAAAACAGCATGAATCACCAGGTAAAATTGGTTTGAGTAATGAACAGTTGTTCAAACAATTATTGCTCGAAATTCAGAACATTCATGTGAAAATGACAACACGTCTTGATTCTTTAGAAAATTGTATTATGGATGTTGAGAAACGAGTGACTGAGAAAATAACTGATAAGTTGACGAAGATGTTTGATAAACGGATCAGCTCCGAGACTTCTCGGTTACGTAATGAGTTAGATGGAAGAATAGGTGATATCAAGAAAGAACTGGCAGATGATTTATCGTTCCTAAGCGGAAAAATAGACTTCCTTACAAACTCTGAGCAAGACGTAAATTCTGATAAACCTATCGCAGAAAATCTGGTGTTACATAATTTGCCATACCATGTTGGTGAAAATCTGCAGCAGAAAGTTTCAGATCTTATTCGTGTAGATCTGGGTCTGTCAGATGTTACAGTGAACAAAACCGAGAGGAAGGAACATCAACAACGAAATAAGCCTGGTGTGGTCATTGCCAAATTGGAAAGTGTTGAAATGAAAGATAAGGTTATGAAATGTAAAAACAAATTGAAAAATAGTCAAAGATATAAAAATGTGTTTATCAATAGTGATCAGTCAAAATATGAAAGAAAATTATCTGCAAATATGAGAGTGATTGTCAAAGCAATTAATAGTGGTAACACAAATTTACAAGTACGTGGTTCGAAAGTGTTCACTATGGATAGCGAGCCAAATATGAGAAATGAGCATGCACGTAATAATCAAGGGCAAAACAGTAGAAATAATCCTCAAAACAACAATAGCCAATCCGGCCAAAATAGTTCAGAGCAAATATATAACTCTGGCAGAAATAATAGCACTGGCTTTTTTAGAAATAATAACGGCCGGGGTAATAACAGTCAGAATAATCACAACAGCCAGAGAAATAACAACAGTCAAAGAAATAACAGAGGCCATGGCGGAAGAGGGAATAGGCGGTAATGGAGAGCAGGATTTTGGAATGTAAATAGTTGGGTTTTAAACCCAGAATCTGACAATTTTAAACTTAGAGAAGCCTGTTTAGAAACTCTTGACTTAGATATAATAGGTATAGCGGAAACTCATTTAAAATTTGATGAAAAGTTATTACTGCAAACTTATGTTTGGTATGGTAAAAACCGGAAATTATTACATAGAAATGCCTGGTCAGGCTCTGGTGGAGTTGGTTTTTTTATCAAAAAGTGGATGTTTAGCTATTTAAATATTTCTGTAATTGATGAAAATGATGATGATATTTTATGGTTACTTTTACAGGATATTGTTTCAAACAAGTGTTATTACATCTGTGTTTGTTACCTACCACCTAAATATTCCTCAAGGCAAGTTGATGCTGCTGGGTTTTTTAATAATCTTTTAAGTTCAGTGTATGAATATCAAAATAAGGGCACAATTTTTATTTGTGGGGGTTTAATAGCCGCTGTGGCGGTGAGTCAGATTTTATCGAAGGTGTTGACTGTGTACCCATGAGAAATACAGTTGATTTCACATGTAATGAATATAGTGAAATGTTCTTAGACTTTTTACTTAGTTCAAGTTTCTGTATATTAAATGGAAGAAACTATATTTACAATGACTTTACATGCATTTAACCACAAGGTACCACTGTAGTAGACTACTGTTTGGTCAGTCATGATGACTTGCACTTATTTACAGATTTTAAAGTTATAAAAGTAACTGATCTTTTGCAACAGTCGGGCTTTCAGCCAACTACAGGTGTTCCTGATCATTCTGTACTTGTCTGGAAAATTTGTCATAATTTTAGTGTTGAACAAGAAGTTGATTCAGTAATAAAACCAGTTGAGCATGTTAAATTTTTTACAGACAATATACCAGAATACTTTTTGTATGATATTGATGTTGTTAATAAATTAATGCATTCAGTAAATAGTCTGGAGCAAAGTCTTCGTACTCAAGAGTGTATTGATATAGCATACACATCTTTATGTAATGGGATAAAGTCTGACATGTTAAAGAAAATTTCTCATAAAACAATTGTACATGATAGCTCTGTTTCAAACAAGAGGAGGAAGGTTGGAAAACCTTGGTGGTCTGAGGAGCTAAGTTGTCTGTGGAATAATGTTTGTTTGACTGAGAAACAGTGGCTTAAATGTACTGATTCTCATGCATGCCAAAAGACGCTTTAAAGCTCAATACACTGTAGAAAAAATTTTAATGGTGCAGTTCAATGTGTCAAACGAAAATACTGGGTCACTCTTCAAGAAGAAATGTTAAACCAAGTAGAACAGAATAATAGTGAGTTTTGGAAATCTATAGGTAAAACTGGTATTCACTCCAATAAAGTTAAAAGCATGCCCTTTGAAATTTTATGTGACGATGGGTCTGTAAGTAGTAATCCTGATCAGGTTTTACAGCACTGGAAACAAAGTTTTGAAATATTACATAATACTTGTTCAACTTCAAGTGCTGATAACATTAATGAAAATGTAAATGTTCATTCAATGTACACACAGCATGGGGATACCCCTGCTGCACAATTAAACAGTAATATTTCTATTCTAGAGGTTGATAAAGCCGTATTTAAAGCAGGAAAAGATAAAGCCTGTGGTTTTGATGGTATTCCTTATGAAATATTTAAAAATAGTACAGCTATAACAGTTTTACAGAGACTTTTTAATGTCTGTTTTGATACAGGTAAAATTCCCACTGATTGGGGAAAAGGTATGATCAATCCCATACCAAAGTCAGGTATAACGGATCCTAGAAATCCAATGTCTTACCGAGGTATAACATTGACGCCAGCAATGTACAAATTGTACTGCTCTGTGTTAAACAATAGACTGTCTGAATGGTTAGAAAGTAATAATTTGTTATATGATGAGCAAAATGGCTTC
The DNA here is from genome assembly GCF_021730395.1 of Mercenaria mercenaria. Taxonomy (NCBI): domain Eukaryota; kingdom Metazoa; phylum Mollusca; class Bivalvia; order Venerida; family Veneridae; genus Mercenaria; species Mercenaria mercenaria. The sequence goes on from NC_069366.1 coordinate 69,102,731, forward strand.
AGAAGGGAGAGAGGGACTATTGATCATTTGTCTAGTTTGACCTCTGTTATTGAGTCAAGATTGAAAAAGAAACATGCTACTTTCGTAGCCTATATATACTTCAAAAAGGCATACGACACCATTGACCGATCTCTTTTATGGAGTCGCTTGGCTCATATGGGTGTTAATAACAAAATGTTGAGAGCAATAATATCCATTTATGATAATGTGAAGTCTTGCATAAAGTTGAATGGATACATGTCCGACTGGTTTGACGTTAAAATCGGATTACGTCAGGGATGTATTTTGTCACCGGCTTTATTTAACTGCTTCATAAATGATTTGGTTGTAAAAATTAATGCTTTAGATCTTGGCATTGATATTGGTGACGATAAAAAACTATCCATTTTGCTTTATGCTGACGATGTTGTTTTACTTGCTAAAGATGAGTTTAGTTTACAGTCTATGTTAAATACTTTGTGTGATTGGTGTGATGTAAACCACATGACTGTTAATATGACAAAGAGTAATGTAATGCATTTTAGAACAACTTCTATGCCTCAGTCAAAGTTTGTGTTTAAATGTAAAGATGATGTACTTAAGTATACGGATAAATATACATATCTCGGGATTACTTTGAACGAGTTTCTAGACTATAGTGTAACTGCAAAGTTTGTCTCACAGGCAGCTGGCAGAGCATTAGGACTGCTAATTGCAAAGTTTAAAAGTATAGGTGGTATGCCTTACAATGTCTATACCAAGTTGTACGATTCTCTTGTCTGGCCGGTAATTGCGTATGGAGCCTCAATTTGGGGCACTAAAAGATTCAAATGTATTGATGCAATACAAAATCGAGCAATGCGCTTTTTCTTAGGGACAGGCAGGTACACTCCAAATGTCGCAGTTGCTGGTGAAATGGGCTGGGATTGTACGTTTTCTAAACAGTTAAAATGTTAATCTGTGGTGTAGATTCTCTAGAATGGATAATATCAGAACAAATAAATTGGTTTTTAACTACAATCAGGCAGTTAATGGAAGAAATTGTAAAAACTGGAATTTTATTGTAATAGAACTACTTAGAAAATATAATTGTTTTGAATATATAGGTAGAGAATATTTTCATTTTTACAAAAAAGAACTGTTGGATAAAATACAAGAGCAGGTTATGAATGAATATGTAGATCAGTGGATAGAATCACTCCATACAGTAAACAGTTCTAATGGAACTGGGCTTAATAAATCAAGAACATACAGAAATTTTAAATTTGCATACGAAACAGAACAGTATGTTAAAATGTTAATGCCATATAAACACAGATCAGCACTGTCGAAATTTCGTTGTGGGGTCGCACCAATTAAGTTGGAAACGGGTCGATACGAGAGTCTTTCTATAAATGACAGGATCTGTCCAGTCTGCAGAAATGGAGTAGAAAATGAAATTCACGTTCTTTTACATTGTCCGGCTTATTTGGACATTAGTAATGAACTGTATGATAAAGCAACATGCATATGTAATGGGTTTCCAAATTTATCAAATGAGCAAAAATTGTCTTTTATTCTATCTAATAATGATATTGCCAAGACCGCTGCAAAATCCTGCTACTCAATATTAAATTATAGAAAAAAATGTTTGTATCACTGTCAATAATCATGGTGTTGGATCTGTCTAAATTAAGCAGAAATTGATTATAGGGGCTTTGTGGTATAGGGGAGGCAACTGTGTTGATGGTGGTAGCCCTTACGTCGCACAAGCTTCTGTTTTTATGTTTAGCTTCGAAAGATCCAATAGCAAATGATTAATACATCATTGTGTATCTTTAGAGTAAACTGTTCAATTGTATTACATGTATTCCTTAATAAATTTACATACGGTATGACTCTAAGGAACAAATACAACTACAATGTTGGTATACTTGTTGTTTCAGATGGTATATTCTAATTTCTTACCCTTCTTTTAAGTTCATATGAATTTTAGTGTATAAAGATGTAAACTACCTCTTTTACAGATATATTTAAGTGAAAGTTTTTATCGTAGTTCAGATTATCACTGCTAACATGGATGATATCTGCTTTTTTAAGGCATTTTTTATAATGCGCATATAGTGCCACGGGTTTCAAATTTCAGTTTCTTGATAGTACTTAATTTATGGCAGTTTTTTAATATAAAGGTTAGCGGAGGTAATCTGACTTTTATGCAATGTAATTAGTATATGAATGTAATCTGTTTTTGTGTCTCTTATAATTCATTTATTGAATGACCAATAACATGTTAGATACATTCGCTTTTTATTATGTCAATTGTGAAAATTGTAACATGTATATTGGATGAGACGTAAATAAACTATATATATCAGAGTTTTCTCCCAGAAATAGACAAAATGATACTCAGTTGAGGGACATTTCTATTTATTTTGTTATGCCACAACTAGCGGTTAGTGTAGTTTTCTGCTTTTTACTTAAATGTAAAGTGTTTCAACATATGCCGACTGCCTATCTCTTGATACAACTGAATGAAAAAAATATTTTCTGCGTGCCAAAGTATCTGTAATTGCGACTTTTGTAACCAATTTATGAACTCGAGATATGAATAAAGAATTCGGCGTTTTATACCGAAAATAACGTGTCTTGACTGAACAACTTCAATAATCAATTAAAAGTAGAATATTAATATTTTATTTTTTTTTGGTACGAAGTTAGAAGTCTGAATACCCGTGTAATAGGTTTGTCTGGATAACTTCAGATAAACAATTGACCTTGAATGGAACGTAGTTCTAAGATATGATTTTCTCTCTCAATTTCTACTCAATGAACATCAGAAAATTAGTGGCAACTTAAACATGAGTCGTGGGCTCAGCTGATTTTCTGCGGAACATTTCGTACAACGTTTCGAAACAAGATACGGCAAATTTAAGTGTTCAGCCTTTTATTCGCCTCTTATTAGCATGCAAGTGTAAGACAGTTGGTAAAATTCATTTCATATATATTGTCCCGGAACCCCAAAGGACATATATGTTTGAATCCAATGCATAATATAAGTTATATATGTCTGATATAATATTATGCATTGGATATCACGGATGAATGTTCGAATCAAAACTCATTTCTTTATTCTAAATACAATTTATTAACTCTGGAAATACGTCGTAGGTGTAATTTATGGAATAGATATAATAAACTCTCCTCTGAAATTTATAAATCTGATTAATCAATATACAATGTACTTATTACACAGTTTGCTTTTGATAAGTTTTGTATTAATTAAATTCGTGGAATACGGAAATAAATTTTTTAAGCGACGTTTGTCAGGAAAGCGATCATGACGTTACGTGATAAGTTTTAAATAAATAACTAACATATAGATCAAAATAAAAAGTGCAATCTCCGGATGCATTGAGCATAACTAGAACAGTAAGACACGCACACTGTAAATCAAATTACAGGTATAACTGCGTAATGACACGAATAACAAGTTTGCTCATAATTACAGTCGCATAAATCAATCCGTGAAACCAAACTGAGGTTCCCGACATGGCTTTGCCAAGCGACCATACTTATTGTCTGATATGACAACCTTTTTAAATTGAACCAGATGAGAATAAACCCTGTAATTACTTGAGAAAGGGTTACGTTTATTCTCCTTGGTACTTCCTTTCTTGCAATCTGTCACTGTTACAAATCGTTTTCTGTAATGAATTGGCTACAACGTCATTACAAAGAAGAGATTATTTGAAATTATTCCAGACTGAAACATGATCTTATACAATTAAGCTCAGGACGAACGTCATAGATTTATTTCCTTTCGGGTTATATATTAAAAGAAAGAACTAGTTTACTGAAAGGGAGAGATTTTTTTAAAAGTATTCACAGAAAAGTTATGACTTTTGTGCACGGTACCCCAGTATATTAGTTTCTTCTATTTTAAATTTCATCTAAATTACTTTATTTCTATTAAGTAGGTAAGTATGAAACGGATGCGAGGAAATATCTACGCTAAATGGAGCATGGAAATATATGACTACGAACTATGGAGCAACTTATTACATCTTCCGTGCTCTCGATCGTACTGGCTGCTAATTCAACAATCAACATAAAATGAAAAAAAAAAAAAACGGAATATTTTTTTGCACGTAATCACAGCGAGCTAGAAAATCAAACGGACATATTCAAAATACTGCTGAAATTGGTTAATAGTATGAACGGTTTATCATAGAACCATGCTGTTCTTTTACATACTTGATGCAAAGTATGAACAATAAGATGGGGTACTGAATCTAAGTAGGAAGTCATGTATTTCTGACAATAAAAGACGTAAAATATCTTTTCAATACCTATGACAGTTTACAGTTTATTTAACATACATCTACTCTTAAAGAGAAGGTTGGCTCACTAATACTAAACTATTTTCTTTTACGTATAGGATATAAGACGAAAACGATCCAATATGTAAAATACTGGACTGTCCGAAGCGCGTTAGCGCTGAGGACCGTCCAGTATTTTACATATTGGATCGTTTGAGGCTTATATCTTACTTAAAACATTGTTTTTATGACATAACTTATAAAAAATTACGTATAAACCATTGACGTAAAATATTCTTGAATTAATTCGGTTTTTATTCACATTAATGCATTTAATAAAAGTTTCTATATGATTATGAAATACCCTGTAGATCCTCATGACAATTTTACGCACGTTTTTCTCATAATGCACGATTGCGTTTTTCTCGGGTTTCTCGCCTTCGTGATATTGGACTTTCGATAGCCCGGGATTCTCGTGATGCTATTAATTGTGTTTACACATGTACACTGATGTACGGAATAAGCAGTAGTATTCTCATGAGTGGCGGCGGGAGGAGATAAATTTTGTGACATTTTAGAAAGGATTTATTTTAATTCATGGCTAGGATAAAGTGATTATGTTTTTTTATTTAAATGTGTACAAGGAAACTTTCTTTGTGTTAAAAATTACAAGGGTATGGCGGATTATGATAATCAGATAATGTTTCACTGAAAGTATAGTTGAAATCGGACAGCTGGAGAAAATGAATGCTGCATGTGCACTGAATGAGAAAATGGGTTGTTTGTTTACACGCCTGACAATATACTGTTGTGATTTATTAGTTCAATGACAGTTTTTGTTGGGTTGTACATGAACTTGCCCAAAAATCTTCAAATTTAGTGCAAGAAGACTTACAGAACAGACATTTTAATATATTATCGGATACAGCTACTGGTAAGTCGAAATCATATTATTTTCGTTCCTTTAGACGCATAGTGGCGAGGCGGATGCAGAAAACTAAGGAAAACTTGCTTTCAGTATGATTTTTATTGATGCACTCGAAGCTACTCGTATTTATGTTGTTATTATTACAACGGATGTTTAATGTAGTCCCAACTGAAATACTGAAAAATATATTTAATATCATTCACTTTGAATCTATTAGATTTATTTTCACTAAAATCTCAGTATTTCATAAAATAGCATAGAATGAAATAGAATATACGAGTACAAAATTAAAAGATATTTCGACAAAACTAAGGTTCATGCAAGTACATGTGTCCCTTAATTGCAGTTCCTTTTTCTTTCCGAATAGGCCATCTCACAGACTGAACAAATGTGAGCAAATGCTTCACACTGGCTTCAAATACAAGAAATAAAGGCAATTTATTCTACGTAGGGTGCAATAAACGTTCATTTTTTTTTAAAATGAACATCCTGTTTTTTTTTTGTTTTTTTTTTCAATACGGATGTAATACTTAAATAAACATAAACTGTAACTGTCAATACCCAACAAATCTATGAGCTGCACCATAAGAAAACCAACATATTGGTTTTGCGACCAGCCTGCGCAGTCTGGCCAGGATCCATGCTGTTCGCTTTCAAAGCCTAATGCCATTAGACAAACTGTTATCGAACAGTATGAATCCTGCCCAGACTACGTGGATGCGCAGGCTAATCTTGATCCATGCTGGTCGCAAACGCACTCTGTTCGTTTTCCCACGGCGCGGCTCATATCATTTTCAGGGGTTTACATGAACAATAACGTGTAAGCTTTTGTTTAGTTTTTTCTATGTACAGATGAACGGATAAATACGGGAAATGTGGAATGTGACATAACAAAATATGAGCCATGTATACGATGATGCAAGGCTTCACCTAATTTTCGTATATCGCAAATTATTATTACATACTATTATTTTTATGCTTCCCGAAGGGCGAGCACTTTGCTTGACACTTTGTGCGTCTTTCCGTCCGTCCGCCCGTCCGTCCGTTGTATAACTTAAAAGGTATTAACGGCATTTTATTAAAATTTCACATAATCATAGAGCAATCAATGAGCAGTGTCAAAGAACCATAGCTCTACCTTACCTAGCTGTTGGATTATCTCCCTTTATTATACAAAATAAGGCTTTTTCCGGAGCATTACTTGAAAAGTATTGATGACATTTCATTTAAACTTAACAAAATCATAAAGGCTATTGACAGTACGGCCTAAAAGAACTATCATGATTGGTCTTATAAAACTGCTTTTTCAATAGAGAGCAATAAATTCTTGCACAACTTTTAAAACTGGAAGAAATTATTGCTCTAGGGAAACGTCGTTTAAGGAGTAAGACTACGTTGACGCATGCAGAATACATATATGTATAATGCTATTTTTAAAATTTTGCATCTAGATCTATACATAAAATTTAATTTTGATATTAATTTTCCCTTTTATTATCAGTACTGTGTTATTTTATTGGACTGTTTTCATTTGATTACAATATTTCTATATGGAATTACGCTTCATGTATTGATAAATATTGGACTACACGAAGACATTGATTTTGTATATAAATCGTTTTCCTCGTGCAGTCCAATATTAAATACACAGTCCAATATTAAAATAATATTGGACTCCACGTGGAAAATACTGAACTAAGTCCCATTGAAATCAGTCCAATATTAAAAATACAGTACAGCGAGAACAAAGGAGTGAGGTCATGACAATGTTTTAAAGAGCAATCAGGTTATTTTTTTGTTAAAGTTTGTTATGAATGTAACAATTCTAGCAATAATTGTGTAATAGTTTGTGTGTTAGAGATATTTCCTTGCAGGAACAACCTGCATTTACGCTGTCCTGTATTTAGGGGCGCATTTCAACTGTAAAAACTTCCCAGTGATATGTTACTATAAGCGCTCGTTTTTTTTTCTTTGTTTTATTCTTATTTTTGAATGTATTTGTTTATAGGCAGACATTCATACCTACCGTGCTGAAAGCTCTTGTTTCAATGAACCTGCGTTCCTGGAACGTGGATGTTGCTGTAGAAGCAGACAGCATACATACATCGTAATATCTCTCTGACCGATTTTCAATTTCTTTTCTGGTCAACAGTCTTGGAAATAAACAGTGCTTGACCAATCAGTAGATTGGTTTATTATAACCAATAGCACCGCCTGTCTTATTTCATTATTATGCTTTTCTGTCAGCGCTGACAGAGCTATTTTAGATTGTCTTGATGTATGTATTGATTAGATTGATTAGAAGAAACAGGAATACAATGTTAAGCGTGTATATAAATCACAGGTTCTGTATTTAGCAAGTGTGTAAAACACAAAAACCAAATACAAATAGTATTCAGTAGTTCATGTTGTTAAAGAACAAATGTTCTTCCTGATGTTGTATTTATGCAATACAAGATTATATCTCATATTAAAGTTCTATTATTTTCAAACTAGCTACGTGTAAAGCAAGTTGAGGAAACTGTTAAATTCCATAACAATTGCATGTGCAGCTACAGAATCTTTTTGTTTTCTTACTATGTAAGATCTTTTTAAATATGGTTATTGCAGTTTGGTATAATTATCATAGCTAAAACACTTATATCTATCGTCAAGTTCGTTCCTTTCAAATCGACATCAAGAAGGCCTTGATATAGGCGGCGCTGACATGACCGTGACCTTTTAAACTGCAATATATTTCGATGAATAGTTGCAGTTGTTAGAATGAAAAACATTAAGCCTACAATACGATAAACTATGACAAAGACAGATATCAACCTATAATTGATATGTGCAACATTGAACATGAAGATGTTGTATTAAATATTTGTATAGGCAAGTTGTTAAAACATGCAAACATGTAGATAAATTGATATACATTATACACATCAATTATTAACTAGCGGCTGATGTATGAAAATAAACATGCACGATGCACATAATCTTTTCAGTTATGACTACAGTATGTCTGTTTGCGTGCAACTGTAATTCTCGTTGTAGTTCAAACTTGACCGTATTGCATTATTTAAAATTCAATAGATACTATTTAAGTCATTGATCAGTTGTGACAAATAGACACAAGGCCAAAGGTGCATGCCTTTGGCTGACCAAAATAAATAAGCGGTTACGTGGAAAAAAGAACCTGAAATGATGATGAATATTTATAATGTTTTGATTAAAAGACCTGTTTAAATGGCATAATTCAATACAGGTAACATGAATCAGTAGGTATATGTACAATGTGATGACTTTTTGTAACTGGACTTTGTTTTGGTTTGAAATGCAGGCAAATTGGCAAAATAATACAGTGTATTTATCAATAACTGTGGTCTTAATTATGATATAAGGAGCTGACGATTAATCAAACATACTCCAGCCTTTGAGCACGATAATGATGAATGAATGAGTTGGGTTTTACGGCGAACCGACACAAAAAGGTCATATATCGACGATCGATAATGATGAGTTGTACCGTATGAAACATAATACTTAATTGAAATAACGAGGTAAATGTGTCTAATTATTTTGAATAAATCCGATGAAGAGGGAGGGAAAGAGTAAATTTGAATTGTCAACCGAAATCAAGACTCGGTACGAAACAGAAGAACATGAACTAAATAAAGTGACTACCAAGCGACTTAAAACATTAAAATGACTAAAATGTAATGAATGTCAAACATACAGTATAACTAATTTGAAGTACAAATGTTTTCATCAAATCAAATTAATGCGAATAGAAATCGATGACATTCTGAGAAGTTACAATCATGACATTCTAATGTCTCATAGACTAAACGCTTCTAGTTCGTCTTGGGCTGTACAGTTTTTAATTTACTAATGTCAAATAAATTCTTAACATTCTGGATAAGAGAAAATAAAATCCGATGATATAAGTATATATTAGAAAACAAATTTACACATTATTTCAAACATTTGTCAATTCTGCTCCAGTAGGACTTTGAAGTATGTTATAAGGTCTATTATAACAGGTTTAAACCGATGTTAAGCATCGTGTTTACATTTTATTCCTAATGAGCAGACTTAAACACAGTTTACTTGTTTTATTTGAAGCTCTGCTACTAACAAAGTTTAAACATGTTGTTAAAAGCAATCTCAGACATAAATATAGAGTCAAAAATAAGCTCGACGGCGTTTCACTGCACAAGAAATAGCTTACAATTAAATCATGAACAGCTGATTACCCATTACATGTATTACCAGTGCTCTATACCAAACTTAATTTACTCTGTCTTGTATATCGTGTTATGTGAAATTGTATCATGAACGTAAATTAAGTCAGTCAAATGTATTACGGGGAGAGGTTTTATACGCAATTATGGGATGAACAAACACATGTGTTACGCATAATACAGCTGTGATGTGACCAACATTGATTTTGTTGGATAATCACTTTTTCAGATCTATTCATTAAGAAAGCCAGGTAATGTACAGTCCATTTTTTATTTAAAAATATAAAAGACCAAGTAAAAAATAAAAAGTTTAAAACCTTCTATTGAATAATTTTGTTTTATACGCAGACAAATTAGACATACATACACACGGTAGCACGTTGTTTATGAATATTTTTAAGCGGCGTAATTCAATTAATATTACTCATTATCTAAACAGTATATGTGTAAGTAAAAAATTACATACTGCCTATTTAATGTTTGTTAAAAACATACAGTATATGTGATATTATATTAGAATAACATAGTATCTTGAAGTATATTCTTGTAGTAAAATAAAACATAATACATATATAATACTAGTAAAAGAATTACATAGTATTTATAAGAATACGTTATCAGTAAAATAATTGAGAATTATCTTCATAGCATTTGCGAAAAGATTTAGATATTATCTTTGAACTTTAAGTAAAATAATAACATATGTATTTATACACTATCTGTAAATTATTTTCAATTTCCAAATGGAAATATTTGTAGTAAAACAATAAATATGCTAAGCTTGCAATGGCCGTTCGCAGTTCAGAGTAGCGTTATTGTCAAATACTAAATAAAATATATAAGAAGATACTTTGAAAGCATAGAATGCAACCAACAAAAATAATAGCATGGTCTAAAAGGACTAGAATATATAACAACACTGAATCCAGGTACGGGGAGACAAACAAACAAACACAAAATAGTTCCGCATTATTAAAAATGTCTAAAAGTTTTTTTTAATTACTTTTACTTTCGTGTTGCTAATAGTTTTATAAGATTCATCTACATTATACAAATATCCGTATATATCAATGGACATACGTTGATTATCTTCGGAACCATTTGCTTTATCTGTCAAAGCTTTTTCAAGTATACTTAACAGCTGTATCCTGTCGACTTGTAAACGTAATTCATCAATGTAAGGATCATTGGATACATAAACACTTTGCTAATGAGTAATCTGACTGTTGGGGAAGCACTGGGGAGGTTAATTCCAAAACTGGAAATAAATTAAATTGTTCCATTTAGTGACGATTTGTGTCACGTAGAGACACTAACATGGAGTCATGTATTGTCATAATGAATACAAAACTATTAGAAAGACGATAGAAACTTGTATAACAAATGTCATAGAAAGAACATATAATTCCACGTTTTACCTTTTGTTATTTTTACGTTAAAGCAATACTCACTACGCATATCTTTGGGCTTCATTTTTCAGCTTTAAAAACTTATATCTCCGAAGTAAGTCTCTCTGTAAGTTATAGCACATTACAAAGTTAAAGATGTCGGTCAGCAGAAATGACAGTAAGTTAATGACTGTATTGGTTTATCATTCAATTTTTCCATAAATACTTGATTTAAATAATTGCCAGGGGATCATGATTCCTTTAATGCAATTTTTGTTACCTCCCCAGTCACGTAATGACAAGATGAGCTTTTGTGATCGCTCTTCGTCGCCCGTCGTTCACAATTTCTTGTGAACAAGATAGAGACCACACTTTGCAATCAATTTTAATCAAACTTGCACACAACTTGTATTAGCATAATATCTCGGTTCCTTTCGAAAACTGGCCAGATCTCATCAAGAGTTTCAGAGTTATGGCCCCTTACAAGGGCCAAAATGTGCTATTTCGACTTTTGCAGTCATATCGAGACTTCATTTATAGTTTAATTTGATAAAAGCTCGCAAAATATGTTTATCAACAATACATCGTACATTTCATAAAGATTTCGTCAGATCCAATCATAGAAGAGGGACAAGATGGCCCTAGGTCGCTCACCTGAGAAACACGCCATAACAGTGTAAACATGTTTGACCCAGTGATTTCATGGAAACAAATATTCTGAATATTCATTAAGATTGGACCAAAAACGTGGTCTCTTAAGTGTAAAAATTTTCTTCAATTTGACCTAGTGACCTAGTTTTTGAGCCAAGATGACCTACATTCGAATTGACCTATATTTGATCAAGGCAATCATTCTGACCAAATTTCATGAACCTCAATTGAAAAAAATATAGCCTCTATCGTATACAAAGCGTTTTCTTTTATTTGTCCTAGCGACCTAGTTTTTGATCCCAGATGACTCGTATTAAAACTCGACCTTCATTACATCAAGGCTATCATTCTGACCAAATTCCATGAAGTTAATTGAAAACTACAGTCTTTATCGCATACACAAGGTTTTTCTTTGATTTGACCTAGTGACTTAGTTCTTGACCACAGATTACCCTTATTCTAACCTGACCTAGATTTTATCAAGGCAATCATTCTGACTAAATTTTATAAATATCCAGTGTAAAATGCAAGTTTTTCTTTAATTTGACGAGGTCACCTAGTTTTTAATCCTAGATGACCCATTTTCAAACTCGACCTAGATTTCATCCAGACAAACATTCTGATCAAATTTCATGAAGATCCAGTGTAAAATACAGCCCCTATTGCATACATAAGGTTTTTCTTTGATTTGACCTAGTGACCTAGTTTTTGATCCCAAATAACTCATTCGAACCTGACCTAGATTTTATCAAGGTTAAGTATCCCGCTTATAAAGGTACTTTATACTACCTTCATGAGAAATAGAGAGCAACATCTAGGGATATAATAGATTGCACTTTATAAGGTCAGAGATCTAGACTAAAGAAACTTTTTCCGGACTTCATTTTTTGAATTTTTTTTTTCAAAATGGGGGCGTCATTCGTTATTTGTTTTGTTCTGATTTTGGCTTGTTTTTTGAGACCAGTTACGACAAACATATTGATGCAACAATTAAATCTCAGCAATTTTCATAAACAACCTCTTATTAGATAAATGAGACAATGTATATTTGTAATTATTACAAGTATTTTTATAGCAGAATCGCTCTGAGTCACCCAGAACGTTTGTGAAGGATATTTTGATTTCTTCAGTTAAATCAAAGAAATTGCATTTGGAAAGGAAATTTATTTGAACAGATCGTCGAGGAAACGGGAAACTTTTTTTTCTTTCGAATGGCGTTATGGCCTGTCGATAAATTTAACCCAGGTCTAACGGTTTCTTGGTGAGAATGGGTATCCGTCTAGCAACTGAACTTCGGATAAAACTTCAACTGGCAGCAAATTCAAGTTATTACGTCATGTTTAACAGTACACAGATGTCGGGTATAAAACGTAAGTTCTTAGCTTTTCCTCTTTTTTATAATGTCAGATATTTAAATGCTTTTCAAATCAAGTTACAAAGAGGCTGTGTAAATTGGCCACACATCAGTGAATGTTTATACTGTTTCTGAATTAGACATTGACCTGGTTGGTGGATTATTTTGAGTAAAAATGATTGTAAATCCGACGGTAGGATAAATAGAACATCAGGTTACTGTCTTATAAATTTGAATTTATTAGTTTCGTTTACGAAAAAAAGTCTCGGCAAAAGCCTCGACTTTTATATTTTCTTCGATTACCCCCAATACATACAAATGTATTACATAGTAACTAAATATTCTCTATTTATCCGATGCTAGCTAGTGTTCGACAATAGCAACAGCGCAAAGAAACGCAAAATTCGCCCGCTGTAGCAATGGCATTGCTTCCTAAACCACTAGAAAGTATTGCACTTGAAGTGTACATACATTTCTTGCTACAAGACGAGTAGTAAGTTATGATATATATGTACTTAATGAAGCAACTGACACTGTCATGAAGTAAAACAAATCATTGTTTAGCGGGGAGCCGAATATTTTCCGAGACCTTGAAGTCATAGTTTGGCAAATATTCTATGACAAATGATGAAAAATAGTGATAAATATAGAATGTAGCATTTGTACATTATACAATGAAAGCTTTATATTTTTATTGCCATATATAGTGGGCACTTACTCCTGAGTTAATCCAAGCGTTCTGTATTTTAGCTGAAATTATATTCATCAAGTATGAAAATCTCTGAACTATTAGAGACAATGAGCCAAGCATTAGATCAAAACAGCCTTTGAAACATGTCCTTGTATGCTACATGATTTGTTTCCACAACTGTGTTACAATTTAATTTTAAACGCATAAATAATACAAAAATAAAATAGTTATTCTTTTTTATTTACTTACGCATATTATTTAATATTAATATACGAACGTGAAACGGGACGTAATTTCGGTACACCTGGGAAGGCGGGCGGCGTGCAAAATGATATCTGCTGCTGGCAAAGTCCTGCATAAATCAATGTATACTTCATAAAATATTTAGCATATTAGCATATATTTTATGTCCACAAGCTTTCAAGATCTCAAGCAACATATCCGAGAATAAATTAGAAAACATATGTTTTACTTTAAGTGAGTTTTGCAAAATTGGTGTGCAAATATATATATATACCTTTTATTGGCAAGTTATAAAATGAAGAAATATGGTAAGACATAATGGACCATGAATGATAAATGTTGAAGAGACCAAGACTCACCTTTCGTCACAACAACTGTTATGATACATTTATTCGTTCTATATTTTATAAGGTAAAATATAAGAGTAAGTTAAGCCGGATAAGTGCTGAAGTTCAGACGGATTTATTGTTCATCATGTCAAACGTTAATTGATTACTACCAGTCGGTAAGAAACTGAAATGTTTACTAGCTTTCTCTCAGTATGTTTGTAAGTCTGTATCTGTCTCTTTGCCTGTATGATACGCTTATCTCATCATTTATTTGCTAGCTCAAACAGAACCCAGCGGAATAAGTTTTATTTTTATATCTGTTACCAATAAACGTACCTATGCTAAAAAAGGACCTAAATAACAACAAACAATGAATGAAGTATTGCCATGCAATACAAAATCCCCTACTGGAAGGCACCTAACTTCCTGTACTACAGTATAGCATATTCTAATATGCTTTTCTCTGTTAAAACACTCTTTCGCTAGAAAGTGCGGTGACGTCAATGTTTTTGTTGCGACCAAGAAAGAGCGCTAATTTATTTTATCTACTGTTTTAGATTTAGGGCATATTAGAATCGAAATAATTTATACCAAAACCGTATTTTAACAATATTTATACACTCGGGCGGTCATACGTCGTACAAACAATTTCACTCGGGCTGTTCCCTCGTGGAATTACTACGCCCGACGTATAACCGCCAATCGTGCATAAATTGTGTTAAAGCACTCTTTTGCTATAAATTATTTCTTAAATGAATTGATACCTGACAATTATGTATAAACGATATTGTACTATTTATACAATATATTATAACAAACAACTTGCATACAAAAACATACAGTTGTTGATTGTTTCATAACATCTACAAATATAAACAAGACTCCCAGAATGTCACAAAATACGCACGTCATAGCAAGTTTCTTCACACTAGCACCTGTATTTTCATATGGATTGTTTTTGGCCAATTATAAAAAAAGTTATAATATATATTTTTATAGTAATAACAAAGGGAAGATAACCATAAAAAAGTCTATATAATATAAGTGCACAAAAAACAAACGGTTTACCAGTTAGAGATGGGTCAAAATACACCTAAAAATTTGATGTTACATCAATATCCCTCCAGGCATGAAGAAGAAATGCTCCGGACATTCTTGAATTTTTCCTTTAACATCTAAGTGTGACCTTGACCTTAGACATGGAGACCTGGTTCTAGCGCATGGCAATATGTCTCATTGTGGTGAACATTTCGCGGGCTTAGCGCAAAACGGTTGTAACTTATATGAAATAAAGAAGGAGTTACCACCGTTTTGCGCTAAGCCCGCGATTTGTACCTTGTACGAAGAAGAATTGCACAAAGTCGTTCTTCTTTCTGACATTTGGCCTCTTAGTTTGACATTGACCTTTAAGCTAGTGTTCTGGGTGTTGTGCAGGATACGTTGTCTCATCATGGGGAACATTTATGCCAAGTAATATTGTAATCTCTTGATGGATGACATAGTTCTGGACCAGACATGAAACAGACCCTGTTCATACCATGTTAACATTTGTCTGCCATGTGTGACCTTTATCTTTGACCTAGGGGTCTGAAAGTTGTGTATGACACATTGTCCTATTATGGGGTACATTTGTGCCAAGTAATATTAAAATCCCTTCATGGATGGCAGAGTTATGAACCGGACAGGATAACGGTCCTGTTGACCTTTGACCTCCGACTATGACCATGACCTTTGAGCGTATGACACGCCGTATCATCATGGGAAACATTAATGAGCCGTGCCATGAGAAAACCAACATAGTGGCTTTGCGACCAGCATGGATCCACGCAGTCTGGTAAGAACCCATGCTGTTCGTTAACAGTTTCTCTAATTGCAATAGGCTTTGAAAGCGAACAGTATGGATCCTGACCAGACTGCGCGGATTCGCAGTCTGGTCTGGATCTATGCTGGTCGCGAAGCCACTATGTTGGTTTTCTCATGGCATGGCTCATTTGTGCCAAGTAACATTAAAATCCTTAAATGAATAACAGCGTTATGTACCGGAGATGAAATTGCGGACGGACTTAAAAGCACATTCCAATAGTCCCTGAAACTGATTTTCAACCAGTAAGGGACTAAAAAAATGTATATAGAAACCTGTACTTTAAAATAACAGCCGTAAAATACCTTTGTCTGTAAATGTTTTATAGTTACAACTGCAAAATTTCATTTCTCATAACTATACACACCTGTATGGAAGGAAACAACATTGGTAGCCATCTTTTATGCATTTTAGCGGTATACATCTGGAATTGAGTTATGATGGACCACAATTCACAGTCATAAAAAGCTTTACGTAACACTACTGACGAGAATATAGTTCTTATAGAAATTGGATTCAGTAAACTTGGGTGTAATCCAATATGCAATAAAGTATAAAGAGAGTTCCACGGAGTTAAGTGCACGCATCTTCTATAATTTTACCAGTAGAAAGATAACTGTCACGTATCATCCCTAAGTGAGTATAATCATCAACCTCTGTTACAATATGTCTGCCTAATTTCCATGGTCTATCACTTCGTCTGCTACCGCACACTTATCGCAATTATATTCAAACCTCCATTTTCACGAGTAATTGTAGCATATTTCCATTATTCTGTCTAAACCGTTTTTTTTTGTTTCTTTTTGATAATGACACAAGGATCATATCGTCTGCAACAGTCTGTGGTGGAACTCATGTTGTAGTTATACATAGAGTATCCAAATCCACATGATTCTAGTAGTTTGATTAATCCATCAATAAACAGTAAGTATAACATGAGGTGATTTTTTTCCGCCTTGACGGGTGCCTTGAAGTACACAAAAAGATTCGGACTTTAACACTTGGTAAAGAACACAGCTTGTAACATTTTCATACATATTGGCAAATGCTGAAAAATACGTATTATTCACAAGTGGTCCCAGTTTTAGAGTAGACCGAAAGTACAGACCCTGTCGGCAATCAAGGAAGCAAAAAAAGCAGCTTTGAACCAAGTTCTTTGGCATGCGGCACACTTTCTCTTACCGCAAAAGACGTTATCAGACAACCAAGGCTTTCCTGCAATCCGCCTTGTTGGGGACTCAGCTCATTTGCAATATTTCCTTTGCATTACTACCATTCCATATATTTTCAAAATAACAGACGTAAATGAGACTGTAAGAGTTTGGATTATCTTATTCCTTCAGAAGTATTATAATAAATAAATAAAACCACGCTTCGTTTTGGAAGGAATATAACCTGTTCTCAGCAGCATTCATGTGTACATGTTAGACAATACTGAAGACAATATATTACATGCAAACAATAAATGTTCATAACATATGCTATCTTCAACACTGGCTTTATTACGAGGACATGGCTTTAATAACAACTCGACCTCTTCTAGGTTACATACGCTGTAGGGTCCGGTCTAGAATTTCCAACTAACGAATCACCACTGTCTGAAACAATATTTTTCCACGAGTTTGCAGATCAGATTATGAGGGAGAATACAAGTCTTTGAAATAATCTATCAACTTTTCCCTGTCTCTGAAAATTGTCCCGTTAAAACTGATACTTGGATCACGACAACTTTTATTTGATTTTTAACCAACTCCCAAAACTGATTAGAGTCAGCTTCGGCTGTTCTGTCTATTTCAGCATTCATATCACATAAGAATTTGTTTGCAAAAAAAAAATCTATGAAATCGTCGGAATTTCGCTTTCGCTTGCCTATACGCACAGTATTGACAAGAAAGATGATTTTAATTTTAGTATTGTAAATTTCCCCCATTAGGATGGAGATGTACCCCAGGCTACATCTTACAGGATATATATTTCTCAGTTAATTCGGTTCGCAAGAGCGTGTAGTCATGTTGAGGATTTCAATGAACGTAATTTATATATTAAAAATAACTTAAGCTTCTTCAAAAGGGCTACCGTTATTATAAATTATGTAAATTGCTAAATTCTACTATCGTAATTCAGATTTAGTTTTAAAATACAATAGCAATTTAAAGACACTTCTGCGAGAAGGTATATCAAAACCCGTTTTTTTTATTGGGATGTGGTTTACCAACTTCGCAAGATTTTGGGTCATGGCAATTTTCCAGTTGTATTTAGTAAAGTCATAAACGTTTAATTAAAACAGGTTATGACCCAAATGTTTTGAGACACACCTCATGTTTGATGTTCAGCCCGTTTTACAGTTGGACGCTACGATTTCCTCTTTGAATCTGTCTGACGGATCCCCAATAAAGGATGTGTAAACACCGCATATACAGGAGACCTGAAAATGGCTGACATTTCAACGGGTTTAAATCCGCATAAACAACACTATTAAGTGGCTATCAATGTTGAGAACCTCTGTCTCAATTACTTGTTTCATTTTCATCCTGTAATAGCCACAGACGACCGCCGAACAGAAGGTATTTTGCAACCTTTTCTAAATAATTCCTTAAAGAGAGGTAATTCATCTGAAAAACAGAAGACGGCCGTAACAGTACACACCGTGTAATACATCTGTCAAGAGTTTTTCCCTAAGTTTGCCTCTGCAATATGTAATTTCTAGTACGGTTTCAAGAGAAGAACAAGAAATACCCCCCTTGGTGCATTAAGTTATCGTCTGGGAATGGTTTAACTGTTCCGGGTCACTGTGACCTTGGACTTTAAACTACTTATCTCAAAATAAATAGGGGTCATCTGCAGGCCATGATCAGCCTCCCTCTTAAGTTTCGTGATCATAGGCCTAAGCGTTCTCAAGTTATCGTCCAAAAATAGTATAACTGTTCCGGGTCACTGTGACCTTGACCTTTTATCTACTGATCTCAAAATAGATAGGGTTCATTTGCTGGTCATGACAAATCTCTCTATAAACTTTCATGATCATTGGACTAAGCGTTCTTGAATTATCATCCGGAAACCGATTGGGCTACGGACCAACCGACAGACTGACATCAGCAAAATGATATAACCTACAAATTTGGAAGAAGGTCATAATAACACCATTGTAACGTTCCCCGATATTCCATTTGTATATTGGAGATTTTTTATGAAACATCATTCCTTACATTAATTTCTCTGGTAACAAGAAGACTGATTAAAGACAAGACTTCATTAAGTCTGACACACTTCGATATGAAACCGAACTGAGGCTTATTCAATTAGGTAGGACTTTGTTAGATTCCTTTATATTTCTGCGAAGGAGGTGCGTTACAAACACAAGCGGCATATATACATTTCATGGTGCTTTTGCAAAAATAAAATGTCAGTGAACAGTGGAACTTTAACATTCAGACTGAAAGTAAAGTTAGAACACTAACTCTTCGCGTATATTAAACATACATTTCCACTTCTGTTGACAACACTTCTGCACTAATGTGCAATTGTATTTGTGTTGAAATGTATTGGATGACTTTAAACATAACCAATAGAACAACAAAGTAATAATAAAAAACATCATAAAAAACATCATACTTTCAACATATAACGAAAATGATTTTAATATTTGTTTTATATACATATGTAATTATACCATTAACATATGCCAAAAGTATTTCTTTTTGTAAAATTGAAGAAATCATCTAATGGGCTTGTATCTTAAGATATTTTTATGGATATTTAGGTAAAATATAAAAAAAATACACTCATCTGGTTATATGTGCGAATATGTATATGCGGCTAAATTGTTACTGTTTAGAGGGTAAAAGTTTCAACACAGAGCTCCTGTTTTTACGCTGTGGCGCAATCGAAAAACTTTTATTTTGGGAAACTTTATTAATAATGGAACAAAATGCGATTATCAAAATATTTGATTTTTGTAAACTCTTAAAAAATGCCACCCTATATGTTAGTAATATGTATAAAAAAACCGTTGTGTCTTCATAATTTAGTCAAGTGCTAGTTATTAATTACGAGTTAATCTCATTTGCTTCTTTATTCAACGTTAAACTTGAAGAAACCATGTTTTGTAATAAGAAACCATGTTTTGTAAAAAAAAAACATGTTTCTGGTCACGTTTTAGATAAAACTGTTTTTCATTATTTCCGGTCATTCAAAAGAGGACTTTTAGATAGTTTGACAAACTGAACCGCTTTAATTACACTATAATATTTACATATGAGCCGTGCCAAGGGAAAATCAACATAGTGGCTTTGCGACCAGCATGGATCCAGATCAGCCTGCGCATCCGCGCAGTCTGGTCAGGATCCATGCTGTTCGCTAACAGTTTCTCCAATTCCAGTAGGCTTTAAAAGCGAACAGCATGGATCCTGACCAGACTGCGCGGATGCGCAGGCTGGTCTGGATCCATGCTGGTCGCAAAGCCACTATGTTGGTTTTCTCATGGCGCGGCTCATATTGTCATTCTAATGATGCCGCTGCACTTTGAGAAAAATGTATGAAACAGTATGCTGGATAAACTAATCGACATTTGGTAGCAGGAAATTTTATATAAATCTTTTTATAAATTACCATAAATATTTCTGAAAAGTTTTAAGTGTCAAGAAGGTACTATTCAGGTTGTATTTTCATGCCTTAATATATAGTAACGAAAGTACCATTTCGGAAGGACTGAATTATAAATACACATCTGTATTTATATATTTTATATACATATTACATATTGATACATTAACATGTGTTTCTGGTGCCATACTTAGCATGTGTTAATGTGAATTAACAGAATAATATTAACCTTAATCTTGCGGGACAGTTTAATGTATATATAATACTATGTTAGAAATAAAAGGTTATTCTGTGTATTAAGAATTTAAAATCAGTTGCGTCCTCTTGTTGAATTAAAACAATTGTTTTCGATATTAATGCTGTTTTCTTCCTACAGAAATGACTGAGTGTAAACAGTGTTTTGACTTTTTTATGTTAAGTGTCTGTCCATGAAATTATTCTGATAATCTTATTTAGGAACATAAATTGAGTCGCACCATGAGAAAACCAACATAGTTGCTTTGCAACCAGCATGGATCGAGACCAGCCTGCGCATCCACGCACTCAATTGCAATTAGAGAAATTATTAGCGAACAGCATCGATCCTGACCAGACTGTGCGGATGCGCAGGCTGGTCTGGATCCATGCTGCTCGCGAGGCCACTATGTTGGTTTTCTCATGGCGCGACTCAATTATTATTTTCTGGTGATTGATTCTCAATGAATTATCAAGAATTGACAGAAATGTTAGATATGTTAATTATACCAGCTAAGTCATTTTTATTGTAATTTCAAGAGCTATTTCAATAATGATGCCTTTTAGTCAGAAAGGAAATGTTCTTACATTCTAAAGGAAAAGTATCAAAAACATTTCCGTTATACAATCCTAGCTCTGGAATGGTGTAAAATTATTCTGAATCTTGTGAAATTATCTATAATACCTTTAAGTTTATGATAATTCAGTACTAAGAATAAAAGAAAAAAAATGAACTCAGACAATTCTTGCACGTTACATCGAGAAATGGACCCTTTTTTTCAGATAATAGCATATTGCGAACAGTTCGATCGTTTCACGACGAGAAAAATACAGACTGAAGATATTGTTTTGTTATGAACTGAACTATACCAAGTAATTTGTAAACCAGTCAGTTTTGTGCGAGGAACCTGCAACATATTATAAATCGTGGATAATGACGCATGCGAGTGTAATTATAATTATTTGCTGGAAAGTGTCATTGCAAATTCATGCATAGAAAAAAGATTGAATTTAAAAGTAATTTTAAAAATCAATGTATGTCATCAGTACATATTTATAATTGATTTTTGTTCCATTTGCATATTTAGCGTGGCGCATTCGAATAGAATTTCGGCACGAGAGCATTAGCTTTGAACAAAAAACTGACTGATTATATAACTTAAGAAAGAATTCAATGATTAACATTAATATTTCAAATGATAATAATGTGCATGTGTAATTATCCATGTCAGTCATATCAACACCAATGATAACTTGGGTTGATAAGGTTTGTTTCATTTAAATGCAACTGTTGTGAGAACATAAGCATGCATTCAAGGTTGATTCTTGTAATAAGACCTTCTTCAGTCTCATGTGCAGTGGTAATCCAATATTGATATTAGATTTATCATCGAACTAGGGGAATCATTGGAGTGGTTGATGGTAACCGCCATTTGACTTCTTGTTCCTTTCCTTCCGAGATATTTAAGAAAATAGGCCAAAAAGCTGGCTATTAGAAGGTCTGTATGTCTACCCGGGCGTCATCCCATACCAAAGTTATGCTTTGACAGGGCATATGGAATCTTCATATCATCACTAATGATTTGTTATTTTGAGTGTAATGTGAAGCCGACTCCAGTTAGGTCTGACGGTTACTAGTTCAATCCTTGATGATTGAGAAAAACACTAGCTGCTTCTCCAAGCATTATTTCAGGCACGAGCTGAGACACGGGCGAAACCACTGAGCTTCCGTAAGCAAGTTAGATTACTTCCTCAGATAAAGCCATTAAAAGAAAGCGACTTCTTGATCTGTCGGTTACAACAGAATACCATTTACCAAAACAGAATGGTATATATTTCAAGGAATTTCATGTCTCTGTACCATTCGGGTATCCAAGAAATAAGAACCGATGCCTTCAATTAAATGGCTTACATTTTAAAGATATTCCTGTGAAGCTGAGAATGAATCCATAGCACTTCACACAAAATAAGTTATTTATCAAAATTGTTATTGAACGGGATTATAACTTTTCAAGATTACTTGAAAAATTGGAAGAGGTAAAACATATTTTCCTTTATTGACAGGAACATTAATGAGTAAGATAGATCTCATTACTATTACGGTTAAATGGATAAAACAACATTAAACTTTGAAAACTGTGATGATAATGGACACGTCTGAGCTAGACATTCCTTTTTTATATAAAAAAGTGGTATTCTGTTAAGCAGGTTTAGTTCAGATGGTCATACAAGTAAAAGCATGTGCTGTATGTTAGCACGCTTGGACGACATTTCTAATTTTCTATTGTTTTTAATTTTTCCCGCACTAATAAGGCGTTTTAAAAGTTGTTTTCAATAATAAAAAATAAAACAAAAAACAAACTTTAATGCATAGTATTATCATTCTTATCCGAATAACAGTTTTCATACAAGCTTTTTTTACATGACTTATATCGTTATACCGTTTTAGTCAGCCGACAGTTCTAACCGAATATCATGTTTCATAATGCAGATCTCGGCAGATAATTGTATGCATGTTTAGCAGAATTAATCGGTTTTTCTGTGAGATCACTTTCTTGTCAGAACGTTTCACATTCGTTTGGCAGTAACGTCAAACTGTGAACATTTTCAAATTAGACAGATTAATTAAATGGCGCGGAATTCGATATTGGTGATTATAAAGCATGTGGTGCCAGTGAACAACCGTTTATAGATTAGAGCACATATTCTCAGACAAATATATTATAGACAGTTAAGTTTGTACAGAAAGGTCGTATTTCTTGCTAGATTCAAACTAAACGTCAATTTGTCTTTAGGCATAGCTTATTGCATGGCTTCTACTGAAACTACAAATACGGCCACTTACATATTTATTAACGAACATGCAAGGATAAAAAATCCTTTTGGTATTATACATAGCATTGGACTTTTAACAATTTTCAAATTTGGGTAATTCATATCTCTTAATTAGTATTTCTCTAACCCGTTAAATATGAATCAAATTCATTTCGTATAGTTTTAGCCATGTAGAGAACGGTAAGAATATCAGTCAAACACTGGTTACATATTACGATGACAAAGATCCTTTCCTACTGGAAAAGCAAACATTTTGTATTAAAAGCATGAAAAACATGCCGTATTACTTTTTGCAGTCATGCAAAATACTGATATCTTGACAAAGTGCCGATATTCATTTATTTTTATTTTTGGAAAAAATACTTTTCGTTCTGACACTATAATCAAGGACAGTTCATATTTGACTAACTTTACTGGGTGTGTCTCATCTAAACACGTATAAGTCATATCGCAACTTTCCAAATTTCCTTGATGAAGGAAGATCTAAATAGGCCTCTCTAAGGATCATTTCAGAGACAGATAGGCACGTAGAGTCCCTAACCATCCAAACGTCAGCTGGATGGCTTCCTCACGTGATAATGTTGCAGCCCAATGAAGTTTCTAACTAACTAAGTACAATATTTGAAAAGTATATATTGATATAATTACACTATTCACTGGTTATTGCAATAAAACTGTTTGACAGCTCCTTAGTAAGTGCTTGTGTAATGCAATGTCAATATGTATCTACCTTACTCTCAGAAACAACTTACTGTTATATACCATTTGGACACCTGGCACATTTTTATACAATATCGCAGGGTATACATTTGTTTTTGACAACACAGAAAATGACGTCAGAAGATATTCAGCTTTTCCCGGAAGTAAAACAAATGGAAGTACAGATTGACTTGCAGTAAACAAAAGCCGCATTTGTATTGGTCTATACTTTGGGTTCATACGCAGGGGATCCCGTCTAAAAGTATGCACATGGACATTTGTTTCTTTTTTGCTAATGAGAAGTATTTTCAGCATTTTTTTCGATTTGAAAATACAAAGTCTTTAACACGATATGTCAGTTTTTCATCTATGAAAAAATATTTATAAAATCATACTTACATTTGGTTGATGTAGTCTTGACATTTTCAATAATTAAAGTTCTCTTGACATTTTGAAGATAGATATTACAAAATAATGTTCACAGATTGGTCAAAGTGTCTTTTCAAACTCTTAAATTTTCCTACGTTACGGACGTACAGCAAAGCACAGACAAAACGCTTATTAAAAAACATGGACATAAAGCCAATTATGATGCGCGTAATCTTTGTATTTGACACTAATGTATATAACCAAATGCATAAAAGTAGGATTTTAAATTAGTGAATGGTGCATTTTTTTATGTGAAAAAAAGACTAAACTCTCTTGGTAAAAGCCGTGTATCAACAACGCAAACCCATCCAAACTGAATCCTGTAACAGAGTATGTTGAGGTGTTTCACAAATATATTCAAAAATAAATTGATAGGGTGAAACAAAGAAAAAACCCAGAATAAACAAAAGAAGAAAGGAAAATAATAGGGCATCTCCTTTTTAAAGTCAGCGGTTAAACAAACAACTAGAGAGTTCAAAGCGATGTGGAAAAACAAGACTTCACCTAAGAGCGGTTGCCTACAGTTTGTAATCAGTGTTTTAAAAATTATCAGTTTTAAAAGTTAAGACTTGAAGTGATACTAACCGTTATCTTTGGCAGTTTGTGACGACAACTAACGCAGCCCTTTTCCTACTTTTTATATAAACACGTCCATTATTAAAACGTTTCTATCTGGAGCAAGGTTTTGCAAAACAGATAAGATGGATGTGATATGCTGATCTTGTAGAATGTTCTTTGCGTCGCAGGATTTTTGACAATATCAAAGTCGATGTCGACTTCCTATCACAATGGTGCTTCTAAGATGCGAATAAAAAGTTTTATTTAGGTCCTGGAAGAAGACACTACAGTTTATGTTGCTTGCGGGCGTACTTGAAGACGTCTCTGGCTGTGTTTGCTGTGCTCTCTGCTTCCAGGAAACCTTATAAAGTTTTAATCCAAGGTAACAACCTTGAAATAATTTTATTATTTATTTATATACTTATTTTGTATATATCAATGAATTTTACCACTTTTTAGAAGGAATCGTCTTAAGAAAATCGGGTTTTCACTATTTGACAAACACGTTGCATTTAAGAACTTAAGATGATCAATTAAGGAAATATATTATTTTAATAATCGAGTTATCATAGTATTGAATATTTTGGTCAAAAGTGCAATATTTTTCAGTACTTGGGGAATAATTTCTGTTCGATAAATTTTCAATGGCTTTCCTAGGTCACCTTAAAGGAAAATGCAGAAGACTGCTTAATTATAACTCAATTGGTCTGCCTGTCTTATTTCATCAATCTGATCTGTCAGTGATGACAGCATTATTTCAGATTGTCTCGCTGTTGGTCTTGATTAAAATGTACAGAAACACAATGGGCGGCCTACTTGTAGACAACTTGGTGAAATGATTGATTTATAGAGTTTTTTGTCTGTTGTGTTATATGTCAAAGTTTCTTGTTTTAGTCAGTGTGACCTAAATACGAAAACAAAAACATAGTCATCGTTCATTAGCTAAACATCTAGTTATGATATCTTATTAAGATAACAAAAAGCCGTTTTCTATATTCGCATTCTGGCCTTTGTAATCCGGCGACGAGTATGTCAAATGGGGGAAACATGTTAAATTTATACCGTAAATATAACGTGTAGATTTATTTCGTTATTTTGAAAGTTTACGCCTTTTCGTAAATGAACAATTCACCATGAATAAGCAGGTGGCTGTGTTTCCATCGATACTAAGAGAGTCAGGTTGGACTAAAGGCGCTTTTGACAGTGACATGATACCCCTTATATATGCCATGACATACTGTTACAAACAGAGGGTGGACGTATTTTGTCATTTGCTATTTTCAGTGAGAAAAATGTTAGTCTCAGTTAAATGTCAAACTAGATTAAGTATTTGAAATATTACAAATGTGTATTAGTTTGTACACATCTTCAAAACACCTCGATAGAACAATTAAACAAAAAAATGTCGTGTATACAACAAAACATATTGGCTATACTAGAATTTTTATGCAACGGGAGCTTTTAAAAATGTCACATATAACTTTTCAATAGCAATATATTGTTCTTGCGCATGACAATCCATCTCAAAGTGGTGAAAATTTGTGCCAAGTTACATCAAAATCCTTCCATGCATGAAGAAGAAATGCTGGACAAAGTCATTCTTGTATCTGAAATTTTGCCTCTACGTGTGACCTTGACTTTAGACCTAGGGATTGGTTCTTGCGCGTGGCACTCTGACTTATGGTGGAGAACATTTGTGCCAACTTTCACCAAAATCCCTCTATACACGAAGAAGAAGTATCGACCTTTGGCGTGTAAATATGATCTTGACCTTAGACCTGGTTCTTGCGCATGGCACTCTGTCTCATGATGGTGAACAATTGTCCCGAGTTACATAAAAAACACTCCATGCATGAAGAAGACATGCTCCGGACAAGGTCATTATTGAAATTGATATTTCACCTCTAAATTTGATCTTGACCTTAGACCAAGGGACCTTGTTCTTGCGCGTGATACTCCATCTTATAATGGTTAACATTTGTATCAAGTGTGTGTGTGTGTGTGTGTGATTGTTCGGGTTTAACGTCTTTTTCAACAATTTTTCAGTCATATAAACGGCGGTGTCTACTTGTAGTAGTGAGCACAATGCCCAACTTTATAGTGCTGCCTCACTGGAATATCACGCCGTAGACACGTGGCATGATACCCCACCCAGTCACATTATACTGACACCGGGCTGACCAGTCCTAGCACTATCCTCTTAATGCTGAGCGCCAAGCAAGGAAGCTACTAGTACCATTTTTTATGTCTTTGGTATGACGCGGCCGGGGATCGAACCCACGACCTCCCGTACTCGAAGCGGACGCTCTACCACTAGGCTACCGAGGCGGTGACAACCAAGATTCATCAAAGTCCCTCCATGCAAGAAGATATGCTCCGAACAAGGTTTGTGGACGCCGCTCGCCCGTGCGCCAGGGGCGTTCCCATAATGCGTCCTGTTTTTCAAACGGGCGTATAAAAATAATATAAACGATACCGTAAGTATTTGAGCTTCAAGTGCTGTTATCATTTTGTATTTATTTCAGTGTGATACTTTATCATTTATATTATAATAATTCACGCTTAGGCCGGCGCTTTACAGCATGAAAAGATCTGCAGTTAGTCAACAGATGTCAAGTCTTGCTGTTATTTTACTTCGTTCCGTTCTAGAAAATCAAACTATGAAACTTTGTTGTCTCATTATACTTACACCTTAAATATTGGCCTTGTATCATATGTAATACAATTATATCTAAAACGTTTATTTGGTCAATTTATTCGAAGGTGTTGAAAGTCTCCCCTTACTTGGATTCAATGTTGTTATATTTTCTGGTCCTTATAGGATTTTGGAGTCCATTCAACATGTGTGTAATAGAGTTCCGTTTAAGCCGATGCTAGGGGGCGTGAGAGGTGTTGCACATTTAATTACCTCTCATAAACAGACTCAATCAAATCGTCTGCTATTATTCTTTTTGATTGCATTCTTTGCTTCCAAAGGATCTTTTTACAGATTTTATTCAAAAGTATAGATAGAAAATGGCGAAATGTCTTGAAAACAGATTCCAAAAAAGTTAAACTTTATAAAATCATTTGTAGTTCGCTTTGGTTCATCTTTTGACAATCCAAATCCCAGTTTTGACTTGAACCTGTACTCCATCCCAAGTAATAATTCGTGCAGCAAACACACCAAGATAAACAGTATCTCGTTTCTCTCGATCATTGTCAAATCTTCTCGTACAGCATTGTCCATACGTCTCGTCTACGGAGAACAAAACCTTATCAGAAATATTTATACTAGTTCACTATAGATCCTAAAGGCAAACGCTGCCTTTATTTCGCAGATTTGCTTCCTAATGAAAAGAAACACAAACTTTTCTAGAGAAAATGAAAACTTGGCTGATAATGTTGTTATTTTGGCACATTGACATTTGCCGTAGTAAGCCGTTTTTTTTTTTGTTTTGTTTTTTTCCATTGCACTGTAATCCAATATTATGACGAATATATGGTACTTAACTGAAAGAAATGTATCCGAGCCGTTTTAGCACTTTTTCATGATATTATATGAAAGGCCTTTAAAGCGTAATGCACTCTGATTTGTCGCTTTTATTTTCATGGGTAATAGTATATGTGAGCTATTGTGATACTGAAAACAGTACAGTGCACAAATTTTGAAATTGTGCATTTCTCTCAGAAAGTTAGATTTTGGTGTGTTTAGTTATAAGCTGACCATTTCCTGTACAATTGATGAAAGTCGTGCTGAACGACCTGAGAAGATCGAAATATAACAGCCCTGATTGAAACACATACTCGTTTCATTATAATACTGCTAGTACATTACATTGTGCAAACAGTTGACATTTCTTAACGTCTTTTGGTGTACATGATTGAATCTTTACGTGCATTAACCTTAAGTCAAATCTACTTTTTCTCTTTTTAATTTTAGAAATTAATATATTACCACTATATATGAAAAGACAATACTACAATCAATCAGTCACAGGGATATTTTTCAAATGCTAACAGAACGTGATACAAATCAGTTTCAACCATTTCGCATTTTGAAATCACAGATGAAATAAATAGTATCAAATTTTCGTAAATAGTGTGCTCGTTATTCAGTTTGACATTTATATCAGAAAATCTGTAGGCTTTCATTTTTACTGGAAAAATATGCAAGACGAAATTAGAGTAGAAAGATATCATAGAGAACGGCACATGATTGCGATACATGTTAGCGATAGTTTACAATGGAATTAATGACAGGATAGCGTGATAACAGCGGCTAAGCGTCTATTTCAATCCTAAAAGTGTGATTTTAAATGTGAATGTTTAAGAATGTTTGTTTTTTCAAATGAAGGATAAGTATCTAACAGGTAAAGCTATCTTTCTAAAATACAGTCTCCCTAAAGCGCAATCCACATCACACAATCGCGTACAAAACCAGCACACAGACAAACATAGTAGCAAAGACAAAACAAACATAAGGAAAAACGACGTATAAATTATGAAGGAACATAGTGGAGCACTGCCTTGGAACGTTCAGTGGCAAAAACCATTACTGGGGTGTTTAAACCGGTTTATGACTCACCTTATCTAATTCCTACAACCACTATGTTCCTAGGTCACGCGACAAGGTAAATAAAAGGTATCCCCGTTAGGCGTGAATCCCTAACACGCAGCAGCAACAACGCAAGTCAAGTAAAACACAAAAGTGCTCTTTTAAATTTATGTAAAATATAAAACCTTAAGAACAAAAAAAAAACAACAAAAAAACGCATGTAGTCTTGCAGGAAACAGAACCCTTAACGCTTAAGGACACAACAAACAAATATCAAAACAGCCCATTCCCATTGGGATTTAAGAACTACCTATCCTTCACTCCTCTTAATGTTCCGTCACACAGTGGAGCGTCCAACGACGAACCAATATTGCAATACGAGTTTGAAACAATACAAAGACTGAGCTGTTAATAATACATACAAATTTTCTAAAAAAGTGATATTCTCATAGCAGAGAATTGATTGGAAATCAGCCGCTGTGTAAATGAAAACAGTTCCACAAACCGCTATAATGAGTGCTGTCAGGACGGCTGAGATATGAACGTTGAACTTTTGTCCTTGATTTTATGCATCGATCAAAAAAGGTAGGCATCGCCAACATTATCAGTTAAATTGTGTTTTAACATTCGTATGCACACAGAAAACAGAAATCCGATAGATTTTTTTTTTTTTGTGAAATTAAAGGACTTCGAATAATAAATCTTAAAACGTTACTTTTTCTTGAAGACTATCGAAGTGCATATGTTTTATTACTGTAGAAAATCAGGTTCAAAATACCATAGACGGTACTTGTTGGATTTTTGAAGCAACCCGTCTTCTACATTTTTCCATTACAGATTCTTTTTGTTGCGGGCCTGCTTTGCGATCCATGGCTTTATGTCTGCGCTTGGGATGTTCTGTGCTTCCGGGAAATCTACCCTTACCTTTTATCCTTTATAAATGCTATAATAATAATGATAATAAAGTCCAGTAACAATCCAGCCGAGTCTTTCTTAGATGCATATCAAAGAGGTCAAAGTAGTAACAATATGTATCGCTGTTCAACGCATCCTATATAGATAATTAACATTAGCATCAATATCGCGGACAGGTATATGAACATATATCATGAGAAAAATGTACAGGATTACAATATGCTTACTCTTGTTTGTTTAGATTTATAGTTTTGAATTCATTGCCTTATTGACTACGAATCCGGCAAAAAGTGACTTTGTGCAATCAAAACCACCGCTTAAAGTTACTGAAAATGCAGTGGAAACAATATTCCACTTCGTCAAGAATTTGTTCACGATTGTCTTCTAACAATCTGTATAATAATTTTATTGTTATAACAGTCTGTTTCGTAAATGACTACTTTTAACTGACGAAAGTAATTAACCATCTATCCATAACATCTGTATCATTTGAAAAAATACTGCAACTATCATTATACTGTACAAGGGAAACGTTCTTACACTCTGAAGGAACTATGACGTAATATTCCCGTTATATTATGTTAAAAAGAAGGAGCCCTTTACTTTTGTTTAATTTCTTGAAAATGTACTATAGGTATTTTAGCATTGCAAACTATGTGGTAATATTCAAAGCATTGTCTTTCTTATGAATATTTTATTTTTAAAATGAATTTAAAAGAAAATGGTCTTTGTTTGCGTATACTTTATGTCTGTCTATCTACAACTATATGGACAATTTGCTGAAATTTCCTCTGTTTAACAAGGAATAAATAGATTCTTATTTGCCCTTGAATACCATTGCAAACGACTTAGTCATCTATATTCGTTTAACTATTGTTTCATATTAACTTCAGTTTTCTAGGTGAAGAAGAAAATGGTCTTTTCTAAGCATTTTGCAGATGAGCATAGGTTTGTTTTTTCGTTATCGGAAAGACTCGAACATTCTCGTATATTTTCTTCTATTCCAACGGAATTGAAGCTCCTTAACAGTAAAAACTGATTTCTTCTCACCTACGTACGGATTTATAAATTCGTGGACGCTCCATAATATGATTTTGTTTACAGCCAATAGTCAATTTTAAACAGCTTGAGGATCGGAATTCAAAATTTCAAAAAGAAGAATTTCGAGTTAGGATCGAATTTGGAAGCTCGAAGCTGAAATGTTCAGTGTTTTATTCGAGCCAGCATTAAACATCCATTCAGTCGAAAACGGAAATCCTAAGGAGCAGATTTCGAGATTGAAATAAATTTCGGGGGTTGAAGAAGAAAAAGGACTTAAAAGTTTCAAAACGTACAAGTAAAAGATTGAAATTCAAATTTTCGAAATGATGACGTTGAATTTCTCTTACATCGGATTTCGATCGAAATTAAATCAAAAGAAATCATCGAAAATTCGAGGCAGAACTGAAATTAGAGCCAGCAGGAAGATCGAAATTCATTTGTTTAGGGTAGCGGTGGTCTTATGGTTAAAGTGTCGGCCACTCAACCCAGGGATTGTGGGTTCGTGCCCCACTGGGATCACGACCATGACTTCTCATATGACACCAGTACTGTTCTTTTTTCTTCTGGAAGCGGACTTGAGAGTGGTTACAATAAGCCTGAAGCTTTTATCACAGTGGAGCTTAAACAAATTAGTATAAAAACACTAAATATTTTGAGCCAACATGAATTTCTAGTCAGTCGGCATTTAAAAGAAATTAACTTGCGATCTTTAAACTGGCTCTTAATTCAATACCTGCTCGATATTCAGACTGAAATTTTTGACTTTGATTTTCGAACTTGTCCGACATGCAGTGCTAGATTTTCGACGAACGAGCTCGCAAATAAAATTAATGTAAGATCGAAATCCAGCTATTTCAAAAGTTTGTTTCACATTCATCCCAGTTTCAAATTCGATTACTTTGAAAATTCGAGCATGCTTTAAATATAATACCGGGAATAATCTATTTAGATTTTCAAAAACTTGAATTTTGATATATCCGATCATGCACGTGTATTTATGATCTTGAGTAGATCATAGTTTCAGTATTATATTGAAATTCAGCTTTTCAAAATTAGAAGTACGGTTTTCGAGCTTGCTTGATACTAATTGCTTGCTCGATATTTGACTTTAAAATCGGTATCAATCTTTGAACAAGCAGTTCATTCAAGATCGAAATTTGACTTTTGGAATATTATGAATTTCGATCATTGAGCTGGCCCAAAATTAAAAGCTATTTTGAAATTTGACGTTTTTCGATCTTCAGGGGTAGCTTGGGATCAAAATTCGACAAGTTATGAAGTTGACTTTTTTAAGCTGGCATACGATTCTAAGCTAGTTGGACACCGCTCACGTCATAATAATAAATGTGCAGTTATTTGATTACACAAAAAACCTATTTAAAACCTTTATTTTATAATCATGATCATCAAACAATAATATATTAGGCGTAAAAATTGTTTATTTTCGGTATCCTGACCTACCCTAAAACAATGTGGGCAATTTGTGTGTTATGTGGTTATATTTTTAATCGGCAAGCATAAAAGACATGTATGCTGAGCGACATGAACGGTACATAAGGACTAGCGATGAGATATATACGTTTCACTTATACATTCGTATTTCTATTAGTACGTACAGTGTTGCACCATCACCTTAACAGTACAATACAATATTTTGTAAACATTGTATATGTGCCTTTGTCTTTTTTTCATGCTTTGTGTCTGTTTTTTTCCCCATACATTAGGCCGGGACAGCGGGAAATACAGTTACTTCTGCCAAACCTTAAAACAGAACCAAGTCTCTCAATTTGCCGGCGACGTTAAGGCTATTCTAAACAAAAATTATCATAATATTTTGCCTATAATGCAGTATTGCTGCACCGGACGGCTTGCATAAATGATGGACAAAAATTGTTGCCACGCACAAAATTAAATCGACTATACCGTTGATACCAGATATCGCATAATTTCACAAGACATCAATACAACATTATGTATTGCACCAGCATTTTGAACTATCCTTCACTTTTGAAGCAGTTTTCCATGACAGAACTCTGTCAAAGTTTGCGAATGTATTCCATTTCCGCGACTTATGTCAACAATTCTGTATTTTGCCAGTAAACATTCCTGGTGCTAAATCCTGATCACATATGATGAAGCAAACTTTATTAAATATTTCTGCTTAATAATTCCTTGAAATCTGGTGTTTAACATTGCTATTTTTGATGTTTTTGTCACAGCGCACCTGCCATTTTCGCCATTTTGTTCTTCACGGTGAGCAGTTGCTACGCAACAGTGAAGCTTGTGGGGCGGCCTTCATACTGCATTTTACTTGTTTTTCATAATGATCAGCTCTAATTTGTCAAAGAAACGTAGATATGAGGTTTTTATTGTACCTCTTTATAATTTTGCAATATTTTTGATGTGTATTTTTAGGGTATTTCGGCCGTCCCCATAAAAAATCTGTGGGGCGTTTGTTCTACAATCCCACACTGTAGAGTTGTGGGCGATCCCACGAAAAATCTGTGGTCAATTTTTCCGTGGCGCGTTCGTTTTCCACAGCTCCACACTGTGGGGTGGTGGGCTGATTCTGTGGGGGATATAAATAGGCTCCCACAATTTCAGTCGTGAGCTCCAACTTCAAATCTGAAAGGTGTGCTTTATTTATTTTCTATCTTTGGCAGTAAATGTATTAAATAAAATAAATTTAATCGTTCAGAATATTTTTTTTTGTAGATATATTCAGTGTAATTACACTTGATCATTTTTATCTCGGGTGCTGACAGTTTGTGCTCATTCTAGTGGTTGCGTCGCGACTGTTTTACCGGGCATCTTTGATTGTTTGATCGTATATTTTCACCGAATCTTACGCAGAAGTTGTTAAGGTTAAACTAAATAAGTTTTAGAAAACTTAAATAATCTTCCGTGGTATTTTCTTAGTTATTTAAGTACTTCCCAATGGTCATTTTTCTGAAATAAAACAATGTTGGAGTCCAAACACTAGATATTCATAGGGTAGAACCACTCGACGCAAGCCCAGCAGCAAGCAGTGTTCCAGTCACGGCGAGCAGTCTTTAACCTTCCAGTCACGGCGAGCAGTCTACAGTGTCCAGTCACGGCGAGCAGTCTTTAACCTTCCAGTCACGGCGAGCAGATCACTGAGTTCCAGTCTCGGTTAGCAGCCTACAGCAGTCTACAATAGTTCTAGTTCAAAGACTTTCAGTCTATATAGTTCCAGCCATAATTGGCAACCTATAGAGTGCCAGTCACGCTAACCAGTCGTTTAGTTTCAGTCTACCTTGAGCAGACTGTTGAGTGTCCAGTCACCTCTACCGTACTCTAGTAAATCTCGAGGCCAAGTAATTAATAGTGCCAACACTATCAATATACGATACTTGATACAGGACTCACAGTACAGTCCAGTCCAGTCCAGTTCAGTCCTATACTACACCCAAGGGCTACATTCTGTCAGCCATTATCGGCATATGTGTTATTCAGCGACTGACCACTATCCTAGCATATAGGCCTTATAATAGTATTCAATCACTGAAGCGTCACGCAAGTGCAGGAGCGTAACAATATTACTGGTATGGTGTCCTTGTTGAAACAAAAATGTTTGAAAATTTCAGAATTGTTACACTTTTGTATCACGATGCAAGTTAAAAAAGA
This sequence comes from Mercenaria mercenaria, assembly GCF_021730395.1. Taxonomy (NCBI): domain Eukaryota; kingdom Metazoa; phylum Mollusca; class Bivalvia; order Venerida; family Veneridae; genus Mercenaria; species Mercenaria mercenaria. The sequence goes on from NC_069366.1 coordinate 69,138,180, forward strand.
AACGGATCAAATATACATAGAAGTATCACTTCTCGTCTCTGATTTCAGCAACTTTCTCAGACTGACGGCACTCTCTTTGAAGCGCAAGTGTAACTACTGTCCTACCCTGTCCTCAAAATTACAATGTGCATAAAGCTGAAATGGTGTTTTCTGTTGTTGATATATAGACTGGCATTCAGTCTTCACATTTTTACTCATCAGTAATTATCTGCCACTTTATTTCTTACTCCCTTCACCCCCTTTATCGTCTAAAATCTATATGATCGGTCCCTGTGATGTATTTCAAAAGTTTTAATAAATATAAAATATCGAGGCTAGTCAAACAGAAATGCAGACACCTGATTTTTTATACTTTAAGCGAACAGATTCAAACATACGTGGTGCAGTTCTAGTACATCTTTGTATCCCAGCAACGTGTCTATATAAGTTAATTAGAAAAAGCTAGTGATTTGCATAACGTTTACAACAGTAAATAACAAATAATTAAATAACGGGTTACTAAGATGGAAATTTTAACTCTATTCTAGTTTGTGATCATATATTCTGTCACTACTCGCATTTTGTCTACTTTACACAAAGAAGGATTTTTGCGTTCTAAAATCTATGGTATATCATGCTACTGCATGAAACGTCATAAACACGTGAAATGACGTCAATTATTACGTCAACGACAGTTAAATGGCGTTCGATTAGTTGCGCAACAATTAGTTCAGCTCATATTTTCATTTTATGTAAACAATCGTGTTAGAATGGAAATAGATTTTATTTTTTCAAGATATACCAGTGAATATATAACGCTTTGTCGTTCAGGTGCTTTGTAATTAATCACTCAGGCCTTTGTGATTAGATTTCTACGCATCTGAACTTCAAAGCGTGATATATTAACCGGTATATCACTCAAAAGTAAAATCTGTTTCCTAACTAGTACATGGATGTGTCTACCTACTAATAAGTTGTAGTTGATGCGTGTGTGCATGGTACTAGTGGTACACCATACTTTCGTGTTTTGTGTAATGACAACACATTGAATTTCATATAATTTGACGATGGGTACCTCTTTTACAATGTATTTCCGTAACGTTTCTTGCATTTTATCAAAATATTACGGCTCGATGCATCCAAACGGATGTTTGCTTTACATATTGAAGGTGATTTTTTTTTTGTTCGGGCTATTCAGTTTTGTGAAAAGCTGAGCCTAAAATGGACTTTTGTTTTAACACTTTTGTTGTCAAAATACACACAAAAAAACCAACAAATTAGGACAAAACGAACAAACAAAGGAACACAGTGGGGCACCGCCTTGGAACGGTCAGTGGCAAAAACACAACTGGGGTGCTTAAACCGGTTTATGGTGCGCACCCAACCTCACTCTTTCCCCCACAATATGAATAACAGGAAAGTAATATTCAATACAACTGAAGTGGGAACTGGAATATAAACTGAAAAATGCTTCTATGGTACACTGGCAAAACTTGACCAACCATATTCAATCAAAATGAAAGACGTACTGACTTGAACACTGCAAGCCTATCAAGTTGCAAAGAACAATTTCTATAGCCAGTATACCACAAATAATACATTAAAACAAATAATATAAACTGTCAACAGCATCATTAACAGCAAGAAACAGTCAAGAAATTGCTATATCAAAAGTGAAAGAAGTGCTTAAAGAATTTAGTGAACTTTAAATAAGTAGCATGTTTAAAGACCCAGTTTCAATTTAACACCTAAAAATACTAAAGGTCTTGTTTTCGTCAGAAATGATCCTTTCTGGTTGAAATTGATATTTATATATACAACAACATAACTGATACTTGGTAGGAATGATTTATGATGTATAGTACTTTTACATTTCAACAGTTTATCTTTGTTTGATTTTTTCTAAAAACAGCTTGTAAAAGAAAGCGTTTGTAAACACCCATAGAAAATTTTCTGTGTTACCAGAGACATAGTGTTATCTACTTGTGTGAGAATCGCATACTGGTAAATTGTAGCTGTGACAAGATAAGGTCGATATCTGCTTCAGATTAAAGTGCATGTTGTAACGTTATCTTATGTCCCAGTTAGAAGTTTCTGGTAGAGTTCTGGACACTGCATTTCATACTATGACATAGACTCAGCCCTACTATCCCATCAACTTTGTAAATTCCTTTCACATCTGAAAAATCTATGCTACGCGCGCACCATAAACCGGTTTAAGCTCCCCAGTGGTGTTTTTGCCACTGACCGTTCCAAGGCGGTGCCCCACTGTGTTCCTTTGTTTGTTCGTTTTGTCCTTAAGCGTTGACTTTGTGTGCGCGTGTGTGTGTATGCCTATTGTTCATCTTGTCCTTATGTGTTGGCTTTGAGTGTGTGTGTTTGTGTTGTTCGTTTTGTCCTGATGTGTAAGCTTTGTGTGTGTGTGTGTGTGTGTGTGTGGTGCACGCGTTTGCGTGCTGGGGGTTCGTTTTGAGGAGGCTGTGCTTTTGGTGCGTGGCATTCCCTGTTTGATATTTCTCTTTGGTTTTAATAAAAGCCAATGTGATTCAAACTCGAGACTGTACTTGGAGTGTATAAACGTAGGTTAAGGACTATGTCATGGCGTACAGACGCGTGCACCACACACACACACACACACAGCCAAGACATTAGGACAAAACTAACAAACAAAGGAACACACACACACACACACACAGCCAACACATTAGGACAAAACGAACAAACAAAGGAACACAATGGGGCACCGCCTTGGAACGGTCAGTGGCAAAAACACTACTGGGGAGCTTAAAAAACAAAGACAAATATCAACCAGGGAATGTCACGTACCAAAAACGCAGCCTCCCCAAAACGAAACCCACAGCACGCAGACGCGCACACCACAAACACACATACACGCGCACACAAACAAAGCCAACACATTAGGACAAAACGAACAAATAAAGGAACACAGTGGGGCACCGCCTTAGAACGGTCAGTGGCAAAAACACCACTGGGGAGCTTAAACCGGTTTATGGAGCGCACCCAACCTCACTCTTACCCCCCCCCCCCCCCCCCCCCCCCCTCGATGTTCCAAAGACACGGGACAGTATAAATAAAAGTAATCCCCTCCAGGTGAATCTCTAACACACGTAATGGAAGCAAAAAGGCATGGCATGTAACACAAAAATGCTCGTGTATAAATATATAAAAAGCAAACCTTTAGAACCAAAAACGTATGTACTCGATGCCTTTTCAGAAGACAGATTTATGCTTTTGAAATGGAAGCGCGAAGTACTAGAGTTTTCAAATTTTACAAAATAATTGATGACAGTGATCTGGGTGAAAGGTCCTGGTCACAGGGATCAAAGATAAGTTTTGTTTACAATAAAGAAATCATGAGAGCTAGAGAATTCAAACTTCACAGCATGATTGTGCTGTTTGGTCTGCATGAGTAGATGGCACTTTGTGATTTGAAGTTGGGTTCAATGGTTACAATGGTGCATTGTGTATAACAAATAAACCGTTTTTTTTTTGTATTTAACACTTTCGTCAAGGTCTGGTATGTCAAGTCAGTAACAGGCTAAGAAATATGTATTGCAATTTACCTGGTTTGCAACTCGTAAATGTATGTTTGAATTAGTAAAAACATTAATTTTGCTACGCCCTGCAGCTTTGAAATTTATGACATTTGTTTAATACCTAATTATATTTTACAAAAGTCATAAGGGTACATGTAATAAAAAAAATCTTTCAGGGGTGGAATCATTACAGCATTGGAGGTTGCATTTTGAGGATGAGAGGGGAGATGTCCCTATTTATTATGACGGTGTTCCGTTTATAATAGTAGGGACTGAAGTATTAGAATGCCACTATGGAAAACACAGAAAAAAATCCAGAACAGGAATGGAAATGGTATAATATAAGACTCTATGATAAGGACTCTATGATGAGCAGTTTTTAAATCCTACCAGGACTGAACTGTTTTGATATTTGTCTTCTGGCCTGTTTCGTCGGGCCCTTAAGGGTGTTTCTCTTGTTGCTCTGTCTTCTGAAAAGGCATTGAGTACACACGTTTTTGGTTCTTAAGGTTTGCTTTTTATATATTTATACACGAGCATTTTTGTGTTTTACATGCCATGCCTTTTTGTTTCCATTACGTGTGTTAGAGATTTACCTGGAGGGGATTACTTTTATTTACACTGTCCCACGTCTTTGGAACATGGTGGGGGTAAGAGTGAGGTTAGGTGCGCACCATAAACCGGTTTAAGCTCCCCAGTGGTGTTTTTGCCACTGACCGTTCCAAGGCGGTGCCCCACTGTGTACCTTTGTTTGTTTTGTCCTTGTGTGTTGACTTTGTGTGCGCGGGTGTGTGTATGCTTATTATTTGTCTTGTCCTTATGTGTTGGCTTTGAGTGTGTGTGTGTGTGTGTGTGTTGTTCGTTTTGTCCTGATGTGTAAGCTTTGAGTATGTGTGTGTGTGTGTGTGTGTGTGGTGCACGCGTTTGCGTGCTGGGGGGTTCGTTTTGAGGAGGCTGCACTTTTGGTGCGTGGCATTCCCTGTTTGATATTTTTCTTTGTTTTTTTTTTTTTTTTTTTTTAATTTAATTATTTTGGTATTTATTATTTTCTAATTTTTTAAAAGTACGTAATAGTTCCATATTGTGACAATGTGCTTGAAAATGTGAAGTCCAAACTGTATTTGAAAAAAGGTAGTTATTGTATAACTGGAGAACAAGAAAGGACGGGACAATTTGGTATATTGATAAAAGTTGATCAGGTTGAATGCTTCATGGGCAGTGTTGCATTTTCCATAACTGCCCATGAACAGACTCAATCAAACCGAGTCTGCAATTTTCACTGTTTGCCTTGTTCTCGATGCTTCCGAGGGATGTACTTTTCAGATTTTATTAAGATATAGAAATAAAGTAATAAGTACAAGTAATAAGTATCAGTTAGTGTAATCTGTAACGCAACCAAATATTTTGATAGGTAGTTCTTTTTATTAGCTCTCCTGTCACAAACTTGGATGAATTTTTGTTTTTTGAATGAATGATTTAGCAGAGTTTCAGACCCTAAAAGTCCTTTTAGTGTATGTGGGGGGGGGGGGGGGGGGGGGGCATTTCACAGTTTAGCATGTGTAAATGTTGAGTTCTACTTTGTATACCACTTCAAAAGACTTTTGCCAGAGAGAATGCTACATTTATTGCTTGCAATTTTGATAAAGCTTTTTTTACTAACAATATTATTAAACATTATACAATGTGGACCTGTGACGAAGTTTGTAAAGCCCTTTCCTTTTTATTGAACAACATTTACATCAGGTTTAGGAATGCAGTTTTTAGACAAGTTGTTGGTATTCCCATGGGAACAAATTGTGCACCCCTTGTCGCAGATTTGTTTTTATATTGTTATGAAAGAGACTTTATGTTGAGCCTCTCTCCAGATACGCCGGCAGATATTATAACGGCATTTAATAATACATCATGCTATCTACATGATATTCTTAATATGGATAATCCGTTTTTTGGTCAACTGGTGGGTACTATTTATCCTAGGGAGCTTCAGTTAATTAAAACTAACAATTCGGATACTGATGCTTCGTTTTTAGATTTACATCTCTCTATTTATGACAATTTTATACATACCAAAATTTATGACAAGAGGGATGATTTTAATTTTAGTATTGTAAATTTTCCCCATTTGGATGGGGATGTACCTCAGGCTACATCTTATGGGGTATATATTTCTCAATTCGGTTTGCCAGAGCGTGTAGTCATGTCAAGCATTTCAATGAACGTAATCAATATATTACAGGTAAACTTCTTCAGCAAGGCTACCGTTATTACAGATTGCGTAAATATTTTGCTAAATTTTATTATCGTAATTCTGATTTAGTTTAAAAATTCAATAGTAATTTAAAGACACTTCTGCGAGAAGGTATTTCTAAACCCGTTTTTTATTGGGATGTGGTTATTTTCTGGTCCTTCGGGATCATTGATTTCAACTCATTTAGATTTGAAGATTGAAATCTGCTTAAGCCGGTGCTAGGGGGCGTGGGCAGTGTTGCGTTTTCCATTACTGCCCATTAACAGACTCAATCAAACCGAGTCTGCAATTTGCACTGTTTGCCTTGTTCTCGGTGCTTCCGAGGGATCTACTTTCCAGATTTTATTTACTTCACAACAGCGGGTGTTAAGTGCTGTGTGGCGGCCGTAAAAAGTCTCCCCGACTTCATCTCAGTGTTGTTATATTTTCTGGTCCTTCGGGATCATTGATTTCAACTCATTTAGATTTGAAGATTGAATACCGCTTAAGCCGGTGCTAGGGGGCGTGGGCAGTGTTGCGTTTTCCATTACTGTCCATGAACAGACAATCAAACCAAGTCTGCAATTTTCACTGTTTGCCTTGTTCTCGGTGCTTCCGAGGGATCTACTTTCCAGATTTTATTTACAAACTTCGTAAGATCTTGGGTCACGGTAATTTTCCAAATGTATTTGGAAAGATTATCAAACGTTTTATTAAAAGAGGTTACGACCCAACTGTTTTGAGACATACCGCATGTTTAGTGTTCAACCCGCTTACAGTTGGACACTACGCTTCCCGCTTTGATTGCGTCTGACGGAAGAGGGGGGAGGACTCTATGATAAGCAGTTTTTAAATCCTACCAGGACTGAACTGTTTTGATATTTGTCTTCTGGCCTGTTTCGTCGGGCCCTTAAGGGTGTTTCTCTTGTTGCTGTCTTCTGAAAAGGCATTGAGTACATACGTTTTTGGTTCTTAAGGTTTGTTTTTTATATATTTATACACGAGCATTTTTGTGTTTCAATAGTAATTTAAAGACACTTCTGCGAGAAGGTATTTCTAAAATAGAAAAAGTGGAAACTTCACAGGTCGCTCAACACGACAAAAACGAAAATGTTGCAGGCTCGGTTTGATTGAGCCTGTTCATGGACGGTAGTGGAAATGCATGCTACCGTCCACGCCCTCTAGCCCCGGGTTGAGCAGAACTCAACATTTACACATGCTAAAAGTACAAAAGCAATTTAGAGACATCCGCAGATGTATTCAAACGGCGGTGATCATGGAACCTTCAATGATACACGGGTTGTGGCGTGTAATTCCATGAAAAGCGGCGTTTGGTCCCAAGATAAAGTAAAGGGTTTGCCCTAAACGAGAAAACAATGGGCAGAACTAAACAAACTGGAATTTAGAAAGGGGATCTGAGGTTATGGAGCCTGCATATCACAGGAACTGTCAAAAGACAAAATTAAAAAGGAGGCACCATATCCAAGGGGTGATCATACAATATCCAATGCTATGAAAGCGGGAGTATTGGAACCACCCTGGCCGAAATGGTCATGTTGAGAAACTAAACAGTACCATTAACACGACATAATAATCGTGCTGAACGATCTGAGAAGATCGAAATATAACAGCCCTGATTGAATGTACGGGGAGACATTTTACGACCGCCACACGGCACAAACAACGCTGCTATGATAATAAAATAGAAAAAGTGGAAACTTCACAGGTGGCTCAACACGACAAACCCGTTTTTTATGGGGATGTGGTTTACAAACTTCGTAAGATCTTGGGTCATGGTAATTTTCCAAATGTATTTGGAAAGATTATCAAACGTTTTATTAATAGACGTTACGACCCAACTGTTTTGAGACATAACGCATGTTTAGTGTTCAACCCGTTTACAGTTGGACACTACGCTTCCCTCTTTGATTGCGTCTGACGGAAGAGGGGGAGGACTCTATGATAAGCAGTTTTTAAATCCTACCAGGACTGAACTGTTTTGATATTTGTCTTCTGGCCTGTTTCGTCGGGCCCTTAAGGGTGTTTCTCTTGTTGCTCTGTCTTCTGAAAAGGCATTGAGTACATACGTTTTTGGTTCTTAAGGTTTGTTTTTTATATATTTATACACGAGCATTTTTGTGTTTTACATGCCATGCCTTTTTGTTTCGATTACGTGTGTAAGAGATTCACCTGGAGGGGATTACTTTTATTTACACTGTCCCATGTCTTTGGAACATGGTGGGGGTAAGAGTGAGGTTAGGTGCACCATAAACCGGTTTAAGCTTCCCAGTGGTGTTTTTGCCACTGACCGTTCCAAGACGGTGCCCCACTGTGTTCCTTTGTTTGTTCGTTTCGTCTGATGTGTTGGCTTTGTGTGCGTGTGTTGTTCGTTTTGTCCTTATGTGTTGGCTTTGGGTGTGTGTGTGTGTGTGTGTGGTGCACGCGTCTGCGTGTTGGGGGTTTCGTTTTGAGGAGGCTACGTTTTTGGTGCGTGAAATTCCCTGTTTGATATTTTTCTTTGTTTTTTACATGCCATGCCTTTTTGTTTCAATTACGTGTGTAAGAGATTCACCTGGTGGGGATTACTTTTATTTACACTGTCCCATGTTTTTGGAACGTGGTGGGGGTAAGAGTGAGGTTAGGTGCACCATAAACTGGTTTAAGCTCCCCAGTGGTGTTTTTGCCACCGACCGTTCCAAGGCGGTGCCACACTGTGTTCCTTTGTTTGTTCGTTTCGTCTTATGTATTGGCTTTGTGTGCGCGTGTGTTGTTCGTTTTGTCCTTATGTGTTGGCTTTTGGGGGGGGGGGGGGGGGGGGGGGTGGTGCACGCGTTTGCGTGCTGGGGGTTTCGTTTTGAGGAGGCTACGTTTTTGGTGCGTGGCATTCCCTGTTTGATATTTTTCTTTGTTTGTTTACCACATTACTTAATAAATGACAAATTAACTGCCCTAATTCAAAAGACTTATGCCAGAGAGAATGCTACATTCATCGCTTGCAATTTTGATAAAGCTTTTTTACTAGCAATATTATTAAACATTATACAATGTGGACCTGTGACGAAGTTTGTAAAGCCCTTTCCTTTTTATTGAACAACATTTACATCAGGTTTGGGAATGCAGTTTTTAGACAAGTTGTTGGTATTCCCATTGGAACATATTGTGCACCCCTTGTCGCAGATTTGTTTTTATATTGTTATGAAACAGACTTTATGTTGAGCCTCTCTCCAGATACGCAGGCAGGTATTATAACTGCATTTAATAATACATCACGCTATCTGGATGATATTCTTAATATGGATAATCCGTTTTTTGGTCAATTGATGGGTACTATTTATCCTAGGGAGCTTCAGTTAATTAAAACTAACAATTCGGATACTGATGCTTCATTTTTAGATTTACATCTCTCTATTTATGACAATTTTATACATACCAAAATTTATGACAAGAAGGATGATTTTAATTTTAGTATTGTAAATTTTCCTCATTTGGATGGGGATGTACCTCAGGCTACATCTTATGGGGTATATATTTCTCAATTAATTCGGTTTGCCAGAGCGTGTAGTCATGTCAAGCATTTCAATGAACGTAATCAATATATTACAGGTAAACTTCTTCAGCAAGACTACCGTTATTACAAATTGCGTAAATATTTTGCTAAATTTTATTATCGTAATTCTGATTTAGTTTTAAAATTCAATAGTAATTTAAAGACACTTCTGCGAGAAGGTATTTCTAAACCCGTTTTTTATGGGGATGTGGTTTACAAACTTCGTAAGATCTTGGGTCATGGTAATTTTCCAAATGTATTTGAGAAGATTATCAAACGTTTTATTAAACGAAGTTACGACCCAATTGTTTTGAGACATACCGCATGTTTAGTGTTCAACTCGTTTACAGTTGGACACTACGGTTCCCTCTTTGATTGCGTCTGACGGAAGAGGGGGAGGACTCTATGATAAGCAGTTTTTAAATCCTACCAGGACTGAACTGTTTTGATATTTGTCTTCTGGCCTGTTTCGTCGGGCCCTTAAGGGTGTTTCTCTTGTTGCTCTGTCTTCTGAAAAGGCATTGAGTACATACGTTTTTGGTTCTTAAGGTTTGTTTTTTTATATATTTATACACGAGCATTTTTGTGTTTTACATGCCATGCCTTTTTGTTTCGATTACGTGTGTAAGAGATTCACCTGGAGGGGATTACTTTTATTTACACTGTCCCATGTATTTGGAACATGGTGGGGGTAAGAGTGAGGTTAGGTGCACTATAAACCGGTTTAAGCTCCACAGTGGTGTTTTTGCCACTGACCGTTTCAAGGCGGTGCCCCACTGTGTTCCTTTGTTTTTTCGTTTCGTCTTATGTGTTGGCTTTGTGTGCGTGTGTGTTGTTCGTTTTGTCCTTATGTGTTGGCTTTGGGTGTGTGTGTATGTGTGTGTGGTGCACGCGTTTGCGTGCTGGGGGTTTCGTTTTGAGGAGGCTTCGTTTTTGGTGCGTGGCATTACCTGTTTGATATTTTCTTTGTTTTTTTTTACAGTACTGAATAAGCCAACCGTTCCAAGACGGTGCTCCACTGTGTTCCTTTGTTTGTTCGTTTTGTCCTAATGTGTTGGCTTTTTGTTTCCATTACGTGTGTTAGAGATTCACCTGGAGGGGATTACTTTTATTTACAATGTCCCATGTCTTTGGAACATGGTGGGGGTAAGAGTGAGGTTGGGTGCGCACCATAAACCGGTTTAAGCTCCCCAGTGGTGTTTTTGCCACTGACCGTTCCAAGGCGGTGCCCCACTGTTCCTTTGTTTGTTCGTTTTGTCCTTGTGTGTTGACTTTGTGTGCGCGCCTGTGTGTATGCTTATTGTTCGTCTTGTCCTTATGTGTTGGCTTTGAGTGTGTGTTGTTCGTTTTGTCCTGATGTGTAAGCTGTGTGTGTGTGTGTGGTGCACGCGTTTGCGTGCTGGGGGGTTCGTTTTGAGAAGGCTGCGCTTTTGGTGCGTGGCTTTCCCTGTTTGATATTTTTCTTTGTTTCTATTTGAGGGATTTCACAAGACCAGTAAGACCTTGATTTGAAGCCATAAACTCCCAATCTTTCATAATATTAATGATGCGACCTACATTTGGGGAGGTACGATGTCGTTTATCCCTGCCCGAATCCTCACTAGAGCTGATTTTGAGTATACCGGACCATCTTTGGTTTGCAGGGCAGCATAAAAATTCCTCAGCACACTGTCATGTTCATCTGTGGGCAGCCATTCAAAGTTATTATGCCCCAAGCCTGTTTCCATCATCCAGTCTGAAAAATGAAATTGTAGTTTTGTTATTTATTACTTTTTAATTTCTTTGTTGATAAAATTTATTACTGAGAAACAATCATATACTATATAGCACCATTTATATTTTCTTGATTTAAAAATAACTGTGTGAAAATTATCAAACGTAGGCCATTGTAAAATGATTGATTCTCATCTGATTTTTATTTTCCACGTATAGTCAAGGAGAACGTTCCTTAGATGACGTCCCAGTTATTCCATGTGTTGAACAGAATGGCCGGGAAACTGATTTAATGTTTAATGCCACAAAATATGTGTAATTTATAATATCATCTTGTTTACAAATGGAAAGGAAATATAATATAAATATAAGAAATAAAACTTTTTTTTTTCGATGTTCATGCGAAAAGAATAACAGAACAGGATTGACAAATTAAACATTCAGTAGTTTGTCCTAATTAATCACTTGGGCGCTCGGCTTTCTGGGTTAGGTTACTATGCATCTGAACTCAAAACCATGTTTTATTTGCCCAACACAGCACACAAAATTAAAATCTATTTCCTAAAAGATATTCTCATCCTATTTTAAAATAATTAATACATCTCGAGGTTATTTCAATAACTTCAATTCGGTTGATCAAAAATATTGTTAATTTCATCGTAAGTCATTCCTGTCAGTTGTAACAGATAGTCATTAAGTTCCTGGTAGATACTTGTGGAATCCTCGGCAGAAAGCTTGAAGTTTTCCTGTTTGACAGGACACATTGAAGCTCACATTTCATCACTAAACCATCAAACAAATATCTGGTAACTCTCCATTCTCCCATTTCGCGACGTATTGTACATATTGCCCCTACAGGAGGAAAATTACTAGCGCTTTGGTCACTAGAATCCATTGTTGTTGTTTATAACACCAATGCAGACGACGTAACTTACTACTACTACTACTACACTGTTTACATCACGTGATTTAATTGATAAAATGCGGTTTTAAATACAAGGGAGTATACCAGAATAGCCCAAAGTAGTTCATTTCGCGAAACGTGTTCTAATCGACTAGACAATACACGGTAAAGCCCTTATTCATTTATATAAAGGGAAATCTTAAAAGTGTTAGAATAATCAGTATAATATAAAGTGTTGTTTTTTTTGTAACAAAGAATGTCAAATTCAACCAGATTGGACAATTTCTCACCAGAATATAAATGTTTATTTTTCAAGTAAAACTAGGACTTTAAAATACGCTGACTCTTTTCCTCAGTTTAAGGCAAATAGCAAGTTCTCGTACAGAGGAGCAGATGGATGAGTTTCTGAGTGCAATGAGAAGGAAGCCCTATTACATAAACAACCCATTATTCCAGAATTGGATAGAGAAATATTGGAAATATTGTAAATAAGCAGGTAAGTTACGGAAATATATCTGCAAACTAATAATAAAAGAAGGTAAACATGAAATTTCAAAAGTGTACAGTTTTCATTTCTGATTGATTTTGATATTGAATTGATGTTAGAAGTTTTATATCATGTAGAGTTTAAATGTTAAAAGATACACCCATTCTCATTCTGTTATGTTCCTTTAAATAACCACAGCTTTTATGTCATCACCAGTATACTATGCTGTAAAAATATTTTATGCTTATACTGTGGTTGTGTAAGCATTCACTGTTTTCACAAGGCTGTACTAGTGTTTATTAATATATATGAACTAGTTTTTTTCTCATTTGTGATTTTCTTAATAGGTACAGAAGAGAAAATTTTCTCTGTAAAGCCTCACACAGGAAATACAGTACTGATGTCCCTCTGTTTCTGCGGAACAGGCCCAAGAAGATTGTCGAGCACTGCATGAAAAAAGTTGGCAAAGTGTGTAATGAAGATATAGTTTATAATGAAAAAGGCTTTATTGTGCATTGCTACACTGTTGATATGGACATACCATCTTGCTCCTGTCCAGACTTCTTGAGATTCAATTAGCCATGTAAGCACATGTTGGCAATCATATTGGTATATGCAGATTACTCTTTTGAATTTCTCCGATCACAATACACATAACTGCCTTGTTTTGTGATAGACAACATGGAAAATGAACGGCCAAACATTGAATCAACATCAAGAGAAAGCCCCAATCTATTTCAAAACAACAGAATTCGATTGTTGGGGGTTATGAAAGAAATAAGGGACAATGTTTATGTAATGGATGAGACATCAGATTTTCAAGAAATATTGTCATTGGCTGAAAATTTAGCTGAGAAAACTAGAGTGTTCCAGGTTTTGGAGGATTGTCTGTAAGAAGAAAAATATCCCAGAAAAGGCAGAGCAGATAATTATAAAAACATTCAGCAAACTACCAGAAGCCTCAGGTAGAGGACGAACTATCTCGAGGTAGGTGCTGGCGTCCTCTATGTCAAACAATAGAAGTATTTAATTTCTGAATCTATATTCTACTTGTACGTTTACTTGTTTTGAAAATTTATTAGAGATGATTTTTAGCTCACCTGTCACGTGACAAGGTGGGCTTTTGTGATCGCACGGCATCCGTCGTCCGTGCGTCCGTTCGTGCGTGCGTAAACTTTTACTTTTGACTACTCTAGAGGTCATACTTTTCATGGGATCTTTATGAAAGTTTATGAATGTTTATCTTGATGATATCTAGGTCAAGTTCGAAACTGGGTCACGTGCGGTCCAAAACTAGGTCAGTAGGTCTAAAAACAGAAAAATCTTGTGACCTCCCTAGAGGCCATACTTTTCAATGGATCTTCATGAAAAATTGGTCAGAATGTTCACCGTGATGATATCTAGTTTAATTTCGAAACTGGGTTATGCGCCGTCAAAAACAAGGTCATTAGGTCAAATAATAGAAAAACCTTGTGACCACTGTAAAGGCGATATTATTCATGAGATCTGTATGAAAGTTGGTCTGAATATTCATCTTGATGATATCTAGGCCAACTTTTAAACTAGGTCATTAGATTTAAAAACAGAAAAACTTTTTGACCTTTCTAGAGGCCATATTTTTCAATGGATCTTCATGAAAATTGGTCAAAATGTTTACCTTGATATCTAGGTCAAGTTGGAAACTGGGTCGCGTGCAGTCAAAAACTAGGTCAGTAGGTCTAAAAATATAAAAAGCCTTGTAACCTCTCGAGGTAATATTTATGTCTCCCCCAGGAGACATATTGTTTTTGCCCTGTCCGTCCGTCCTTCCGTCCGTACGTCACACTTCATTTCCGAGCAATAACTGGAGAATCATTTGACCTAGAACCTTCAAACTTTATAGGGTTGTAGGGCTGCTAGACGACCCCCTATTGTTTTGGGGTCACTCTTTCAAAGGTCAAGGTCACAGGGGCCTGAACATTGAAAACCATTTCCGATCAATAACTAGAGAACCACTTAACCCAGAATGTTGAAACTTCATACGATGGTTGTTCATGAAGAGTAGATGACCCTTAACGATTTTGGGGTCACATAGTCAAAGGTCAAGGTCACAGGGGCCTGAACATTGAAAACCATTTCCGATCAATAACTAAAGAACAACTTGACCCAGAATTTTGAAACTTCATAGGATGATTGGCCAAGAAGAGTAGATGACCCCTATTGATTTTGGGGTCACTCCGTCAGAGGTCAAGGTCACAGGGGCCTGAACATGGATAACCATTTCCGATCAATAATTAGAGAACCACTTGACCCAGAATGTTGAAACTTCATAGGATGATTATACATGCAAAGTAGATGACCCCTATCGATTTTGGGGTCACTCCATTAAAGATCAAGGTCACAGGGGCCTGAACATTGAAAACCATTTCCGGTCAGTAACTTGAGAACAACTTGACCCAGAATGTTGAAACTTAATAGGATGATTGGTCATGCAGAGTAAATGACCCCTAACGATTTTGGGGTCACACTGTGAAAGGTCAAGGTCACAGGGGCCTGAACATTGAAAACCATTTCCGGTCAGTAACTTGAGAACCACTTGACCAAGAATGATGAAACTTCATAGGATGATTGGTCATGCAGAGTAGATGACCCCTAACGATTTTGGGGTCACTCTGTTAAAGGTCAAGGCCACAGGGGCCTGAACATGGAAAACCATTTCCAATCAATAACTTGAGAACCTCTCGACCCAGAATGTTGAAACTTCATAGGATGATTGTTCATGCGGAGTAAATGACCCCTATTGTTTTTGGGGTCACTCCGTTAAAGGTCAAGGTCACAGGGGCCTGAACATTGATAACCAGTTCCGATCAATAACTTGAGAACCACTTGACCCAGAATGTTGAAACTTCATAGGATGATTGAACATGCAGAGTAGATGACCCCTATTGATTTTGGGGTCAGTCAGTTAAAGGTCAAGGTCACAGTGGCCTGTTCATGTAAAATCATTTTTTAGAAATAACTTTAGAACCACTTGACCTACAATGTTGAAACTTAATAGGATGATTGGACATGCAGAGTAGATGACCCCTATTTATTTTGAGGTCACTTGATCAAAGTTCAAGGTCACAGGAGCCTGAACAGTGACTTGAGAACCACTAGGCCAAGAGTGTTGAAATTTAGCGGGATGACTGGACATGCCAAGTAGATGATCCCTATTGCAGCCAACCATCAGTGTCTCTTTGACTTTCGCTCCTGACCCCTATTGACTTCTTGCCTATAGGACTTTGCATTGGGGGAGACATGCGCTTTTTTACAAAAGCATTTTCTAGTTTTCATGGGATCTTAATGAAAATTGGTCAGAATTTTCATCTTGATGATGTCTAGGTCAAGTTTAAAACTGGGTCACATGAGCTGAAAAACTAGGTCACTATGTCAAATAATAGAAATACAACGTCATACTCAGTTCAAAACTGGGTCATGTGGGGACAGGTGAGCGATTCAGGACCATCATGGTCCTCTTGTTAATCATATTCCTATGGTGGTATTCTGTTTCAGATCCGAGAGACATACTTAGATCTCCAGCTTTGCAAGATCCAATAGTTCAGATTGGATCATTTACAGTTAGAAACAACCCATTTCACTACAATCAATCAGCTCTGTCTGACGAGATTGGTCCTCATTAATTCATGTGTACAATTATAAATTCTTCCTTGTGTTTCCTCTTCCATTTACTGTATGATTGTAAACTTACAGAAGTATCTTTCTCAGTCTTGCACTTGTATACCCATTTGTACATAACATTTAATTAAATCAATAAAGATATGTTTAGTCTGAAATAAACAAAAGTAATGGACATTTTTTGTTTTCACTCGTCAAATTGTACTAAAAGGTTTTATTGTTTGTACCATGATATATGCACATGTTCTTCTGCGGATTGAGATGTAATATTCTTCTCAATCTGCAGAATAGTTATTTGCGTTTGCACATAATTTGTAGTATTTCATTGAAATCGTTTTATGAATAGGTCATAAATGCTAGTATTCGTATCCTCGCCAAAAGGTCTGAGCACAGAATTATGTGCGTGTCGTCAGTGATAATGACAGCAATTTTCACTGGACAAATATGGCAAAATTCAATGGATATCCATATGATTGTATTATTACAGACTAATGTCAACGTTTTACACCAGATTCAGAAATATATACAAATACACTATGGATCTACTAGATGCTTGTTTGCAGTAACACCGGCATAGGCCGACATTCTTTTTTCCGCGCTAGATTTATAGTTGTAAAAGCAGAGTCAACTATTTTTAATTTTCAACACTAGAGTCATGGTAACATTTGTACAGACGGCAGCCTGTGTTATAGTACAACATCAGACTCGTTATTGGAAAATGTACCCAACGACAAATGTCTTAGTTCAGCACCGAAATCATAATTGCAAAAATTGAGAAGGACACATGGTTCCGTACAAGATGCTTGGTAACAGAGCACTGGCACGGACCGATGCTCTTGTTCGGCATTAAATGCATACCAGCAGTATCATATACAACGACTTGTGTGGCTATTCATCACTAGATTCTAGATTATTGCTATAACATGAACATCGACTAATGTAATTGGTCAGTACTGGATTCATGAAATCTCATAACGTAGACATATACTTTCATGTAATTGTTCAGCAGTGGATAATTCATTGTGCAAACAAAGAAAAATTCTCATGTGCATGTATCTCAGCAAAATAATTAACAGTAGATATTTCTCAATTGAAGTGATTAAAATTAAACATTCAAAATATCCAGGACAATAGCGCAAGTTCAGATTCTTCAAGGGCATTTTCAGTACTTTTCAGATCGTAAACTTAAAGGCACTAATGCATTACGGGTTCATTTACAATTTGGACAGCTATAATTATCAAAATTAAGACTAAAATGACTACTTACTGACTAATTCCTACATACTTCCAGCAGTTTTAGTCTTGATGTTAAGCATTTTTTTCGAGCAGTTTTTACTAAACATGATACTTAAAGGTAAAGGGAGGTAATTTGAAATTTCGATACATGAACCGAAACATTTATATGGAAAAAGTATATAAGACTGCTTGTGGTAATTTTCCGCCAAAATATAAGATTACTTAGAAATCATACAAATTAATTACAATAATAGGATACGTATCCTGTAAATGGTATACTAGATATTATATTTTCCAATTGCTGTCAGTTTGCCGTGCGCTCGACTAACTGAAGCCGTCTCTTAATATAAGCTTACATGTGTACAAAAGCTTCAGCAAATGCTTGCTGTGCTGCAAAGGGGCATAATTACTGTTAACAGTAATAGGGAGATACAGAATCTGGCTCAGACCAGTTATTTTATGATATAGTTAATAATTCAGTTAATAATTCTTTTGCTTATTAATGACAGGGGCATTGTACTAAAACTAAAGCCAAAGTTATGAAACCAGCCATATGAGATGACACAATTTCAACAAAATAACGACTTGCCCTCTTATGTCATCATATGATACCAAAGACATGCATTTGGCGAGACACATGCTCACATGCAAAATTTAAACCAAAATTCCAAATCCAAAATTAAAATGGGACATAAATTTACTTTGCCCCGTGAGGTTGTCTTGTGATGTTGAACACGTGTGACATTGGAAAGTCTTTAGCTTAAAATGTTATTCCGTCATTGAAGCGTACGGCGAGCGGCAATTTCAAATTATGTATAAAGCTGGACACTGTTTGGTGTCATATTTTGCAATATTTATCATCTATTCCTGTACCGCTGGATGTGCTCTGTCAGGTGTTAAACAGCATCTAAAATATATTTTCATAAATAAATGCAAATAAACCTAGTATGTTACTAATTCAATCAAAGATCAACGTTGAAATAGGGCGCTTAAGCTTTTTAGTTTCTTTCTTTTTTATTGTTTAGTTTAAACATATTTATTTCGAAAATAGAGTGGAAGTTGTAAACCATCCACCTTATTCACCTGACCCGAGTCCCTTTGACTTTTTTGTATTTCCAAGGCCAGAAGTTCTCTTGGCAGCGCCATTAATCAGTGTCTCAAACAGATACCAAAAGAAGACAATTTATCTGTCTTTTTCGATGGTAAAGAAGTTACAAAAATGTGTTTCGGTAAAGGGGGAATACTTTGAAGGTTTGTAAAATAAAATGTAGTACTTAATAAATCTGAACCCAGTGACAGAACTTTTTGAATGACCCTGGGAATACATATTTGATCGTGTCAATGAAAATATGTTTCTTATCTATTACCTCATAATTACTATATAACTGTCTCGTCATTTTAAGAAAAGAACTCGTCATTACGACGAAATGTCTCGTAATTACAAGAAATCATCGCGTGATAACGATAAATGATCTCGAAATAATGAGAAAAAAAATCTCGATATACAAGATAAGACGTCGTAATTCCGAGATAATCATATTTTACAAGGCGAGATTTTGTTTCTGGTTATTTCGAGATCTTTCTCCTACTGAAGAAATGTTTTCTCGTTATTATGAGAATATAATCTCGTAATTGCGAGCTAATCTATTCTATTTGACACGATTGGTATTTCTTACATATCTCACGCACCAATACGCTTTATCAATACGTAAACAAAATTACACATTTAAACCTACAACCCGACACGACCCTGACATTCAAAACATGCAGCCCGACACAACCGTGATATCTCGTTTCTTTACTGACAACATTGTATGGCATTCCGTTTTATTAAGGTCTCCTAACTTTTATCAAATGTAAACATTGCAAACGGATATTATACAGGATTCAATTTTATCTGTCCAATGACAATTATGTCGTTTAATACATCAAAGGACAACTCATAGAATATGAAATAAAAAATGTTGTTTAACTTAGTCTATTATTTAATTATTTATTTATTAAATACGTTTCAAGAATGTTAAAAGAATGTTTAATTTTGATTGGTTTTCTCATAATAGAACATGGATTTTGCGATGAGCCGAAGTGTTCTTCAAAGTTTGAATTCGAGTTCAATGTGTTACAGAAAATGGTCCGTCTTGAAGAGACAGTGAGGAAATTGGAAGTGAAGTTGAGTCAACAACAAAATATACTTGAGAAGATGTCTACCGACGGTATCATTTACTAAAATATTATATATTACTTTAATCAATTTAAGCATAAATTTACATACTAAATGTTGTTTTTTTTTTTTCAAAAATACAGATGTTTGAGTAGTTGGTACTAAAACTCTATTATCATGAGACAGGAATGGAATTTAAAGTGTATTTCGTTAGATGTTTCATCATCTGTTTTAATGCAATAGTAACTAGTCTGTAATAGCAAAAGTATGAACTGTGAAATTATTTGACATTATTTTCAGGAGCAAGCGCAGTTTATGTAAGATGGGGAAGAAATGTTTGTCGAAGAGATGCAGTTCTGATTTACACAGGTGACGTTCCTGTACTCTATGTTTGTTGTAATTTACAACATATCAAGATGTTAATTCATTCAAATATCATTCTGCTGCTCCTGCAACAAGTTATTACTTTAAAATTTCCTAACGCATTTTGATATGAATAAAAGTCGTTATTATTTTGAAGGATATTGTATATTAGAATATGTGTAACGTTTTATGCTTTTATAAGTCTATGTTGTTTTAATGTCTTTTTATGCCCCCGAAGGGAGGCATATAGTTTTTGAACCGTCTGTCTGTCGGTCTGTCAGTCTGTCGGTCTGTCCGCATTTTTCGTGTCCGGTCCATATCTTTGTCATCGATGGATGGATTTTCAAATAACTTGGCATGAATGTGTACCACAGTAAGACGACGTGTTGCGCGCAAGACCCAGGTCCGTAGCTCAAAGGTCAAGGTCACACTTAGACATTAAAGGTTATTGCATTGATGGGCGTGTCCGGTCCATATCTTTGTCATCGATGGATGGATTTTCAAATAACTTGGCATGAATGTGTACCACAGTAAGACGATGTGTCGCGCGCAAGACCCAGGTCCGTAGCTCAAAGGTCAAGGTCACACTTAGACATTAAGGGATAGTGCATTGATGGGCGTGTCCGGTCCATATCTTTGTCATCGATGGATGGATTTTCAAATAACTTGGCATGAATGTGTACCACAGTAAGACGACGTGTCGCGCGCAAGACCCAGGTCCGTATCTCAAAGGTCAAGGTCACACTTAGACATTAAGGGATAGTGCATTGATGGGCGTGTCCGGTCCATATCTTTGTCATCGATGGATGGATTTTCAAATAACTTGGCATGAATGTGTACCACAGTAAGACGACATGTCATGTGCAAGACCCAGGTCCGTAGCTCAAAGGTCAAGGTCACACTTAGATGTTAAAGGTCTTTTTTCATGATAGTGCATTGATGGGCATGTCCGGTCCATATCTTTGTCATTCATGCATGGATTTTAAAATAACTACGCATAAATGTGTTACACAGTAAGACGACGTGTCGCGCGCAAGACCCAGCTCCGTAGGTCAAAGGTCCTAAACTCGAACATCGGCCATAACTATTCATTTAAAGTGCCATCGGGGGCATGTGTCATCCTATGGAGACAGCTCATGTTTAATATATTTTGTATTTTTTCTGTATTAGTTTATTAATCTATTTCATCACTGAAACACAAATTCAGAAACACGGTTTTTAAATCTTAAATCAAACTAAACACCAATTTATAATTCTTTTGTAATGCAGGCTATATTGGAGGAAAGGTATATAGCGACAAAGGCAGTGGAAGCAATTCTATATGTTTGTCGTCCGATCCTTCATGGCACAATTATACCGATGGGATCGACGAATGGAGGTCCCGTATATATGGAACAGAAACAGATACTCCTAATATATTTCCTTATCCTATTCACAACCAGGACATGCCATGTGCAGTGTGCAGGACACTAAAATCTGCAGTTTTCATGATTCCGGGTAGGACCACGTGTTATTCAGGTCTGAAGCAGGAGTACACTGGCTACCTTATGTCAGCGTATCATAATCATCACGGACCCCATAATTACATCTGCCTTGATAACCATCCAGAATTTATCCCTAAAGGAAGCAGCGATGACAACGAACATATTCTTTATCCTGTTGAAAGTGTATGTGGTTCGTTGCCTTGTCCTCCATATATTAATGGACGAGAATTGGCTTGTGTCGTTTGCTCAGTGTAAATACTAGTTGTTCAAGGGTTATTGTATCATAACAAGTTATTACCTACGAATAGATGACAGAGGTACAAGTACAATGTTCAACTTAGCTGCGAAGAATATATTATATATAAATACGTTTTTAAGATTCTTCATTTTTTACTTCATTAAACTACGATGGAAGACAATGATGTAAGAACGAGGAAATGAAAGTTTATTTTCTATATATATCAGACGAAACAGAAGAGATATTTTTATTTCACACATTTTGTATGACTGAATAGGTTTTTAAATCTATTGCCATTCCTTATTGATATTAATTTACTCAACATTCTAAAGCTTTTTACCAGATTTAATACAAATTACTGTAGTTACCTTCTCTGGAATTGCAAGCATGTATATCTTATTCAAGATTTTTAGTCCACGGCCATTCGTAATCCCGCTCGAAAGTAGTTGAGAAATAACGCCACATATACCAAATTATTCCTTGGTCCAAGACAAAAATAATATGTATGTATCTCTTCTGCGGACCGCGACTGGATCCGGAAATGACGTCATCAATATGGCGACCGTTTACGAAAATAATACTGCTGAAAAATGATTGAAAATATTAGTAAAATTGCTTATAATATCGCATATGATGTTATTAAACAAGCCAATTGGACATATCAAATATATTATATTTTCACTTTCTCAGTAGAAAGTATATTTAAGTTATTTTAATTGTTTATTTTGTACCCCACCCACCTAATTTACAATGCATTTTTACGTGTCGCTTCTACCTCTTGAAATAAAATATTTTCGACTAATCTTATGGCGTTGAATCTGAAATAAGATTATTTCCAAACATTACAAGAAATATAACATACAATAAGGGAAAATACGTTATTAATATCTGGTTTTAATCAGTACCTATAGAAGGAAAGGATTTTGTCGAAAATGCAATACAAATCAATGTCGGCACAAGTAATTGTCTATGTTGTTATTATTAGAACATGTGCATATTACATGCATTGTATGCAATTTTATTTAAACAAGATTTAAGTACGATCAAGACGACTATGCCGGTAGAAATTTAACAGATATTTCCTTAAAGTTAGATTCATAATAGTCGACGTAATTACTCAGAATTACTGGTTAATCATATGCATTCAAACTTGACATCAACACTGAAAGCGTTTTACTTAATTCGTCTCAGCTCCGCGATAACAAAAGTATATATAAACAATATTATTTATCAAACCTGCATTTAAACGTTTATTATAGGCTTTCCGTAATTATGTTTAGCTAATTGCAGGAGGAGGGGCATCAGGGGCAGGGAATAATCATTTCATTTTCTTTCTTTCACCATTCTTTCTCTGAAACTGAAAATATCTCTCAACAGATCCGATTTGTGACAAACTCTGATTCATGTTAATGCAACGCATCTTTGAACTGTAAAACTCTGCAGCAATGCATGTATAGGTTAGAACATGATAAATACATGAACTATGTAAAACCAATAGATAGAAAGCTTAAAACGTAAAATAAAGGAACGTAGTGCGGCAAAGCCTTGGAACGGTCAGTTGCAAAACAATGCTGGTTTGCTTGAACAGTAGTTTGGCAATAATGCTCACACTCTATATCTCCACCATATTCCAGTGTTATAGAACATTATACGTAAACTTAATCCCCCGACCGCTGAGTGTCTTATTCACGCAAGGGAAACTGAGGGCACACTATTAATTGAAACACAAAAATGATCGAGTAAATAAATTATCTACATTAAATATGTAAATAGCCTCTGGTCCTTTAGTATTATGAAGTTCGTTAAATATCATTATTATATAATTCAGCTTAAGCTGGTGCTAAAGGTCATGAGATTTTTTCACCTTTCTAAACTTCTCAGGAGCAAAATTAGTCAAACCAAGTCTTCTAATATCTTGATAATTTGCGTTCTATACTTTCAAGGGATCTTCTTAAAGCTTTTAACAAATCATTTGCGCATGTTCTCCACGCCGTTACAGAAAGCAGAATACCAGCAGAACATTATTAAGGATCCGACAAATCAGGAAAGTAGAAATATATCAAAGCAGCTCAGTCCCAATGGCTTTTAGGAACCACCAGTCATGGCGTGGTCCATCTCTTTCGTTGGTCACGATCAAAGAGGAAAGTGTAGCACCCAGCTGACAAAAGAATGAACAACAAATATGCAACATATCCCTAAATAAGAGGGTCAGAACCACATATGATAAAACATTTCATCATTTGTGAAAATTTTCATTGAAATTGATAAATAACTACTTTTTGATACACTTAGTAATAGAAGTGCTTTAAATTGCTGTTAGACTTAAAAAATAATACCCCACACAAGTCTGAATTACAATCGTGAAATTTAGTAGAATATTCTTGCACTTGATAATAGCAGTATATCTGCAAAAGGACATATTGATAACGTTCATTGAATTCTTGAAAGTCGCTGTTGCAAATATATGAGGATTATATAAAAGTTAAGGAAAGTGTATTTATTAAACGTCGCATATAACCGACAAGCAACATGACCTACAGCTGATTGTGACAAACTACGTATCTAGTAACAGATAGTTATCTAAGCTGTGATATATTGCAGAAGATTGTATGGGGAACATCCCCATCTGAATAGAGAAAACCTCCAGTACATAAACTTAAAAGTGTAAATCAATTTAAGATAACTTCATCAAGAATGCGTTAATTATTTTTCATATAGTAGCCACACATAACTGTGTTTAACGTTTTCTAAATCATACGACAAGTAGGGAGAAGTAGTTCTCAAGGATTACTTATTAGAGAGTTTGAGATTTCAACCTTCGCCTTCCCCTTCAACGTCTCTCATATATATTTGGGGTAAAACGTCACTAATATGCGTGTATTTTATTTATATCAGACGTTGCTACTAAAGTTTTCCATGTAATTTCAAGTAAGCCTAAGACTTCGTTTTATTACTATGTGAAATAAAAAGCTTAGTTTCAGGATTTCTGCTTATTAAGTTATTCGATTATCCATATGTATAACTGGACTAAATTTGATGCGATACACTATCAATAAGTATAAGAATATTGAAATTTTGTTTGGCTAATGATTTTAACTAAATACATTGAATTGAACCTGAAATTATGAAGTTATCAACTGATTTTGAGAAACTTTGAGATTTTGTTCAAACTTTAACTTCTACGGCATATTTGTGTCCTCAGGCGGTATTGATTATACCAGATGGGCCTTTTTGTCGTAAGAAGTGAAGTTTTGAACGTCCAAAGATGTGATATCACGAAAGTCAAAACTTCAGTCTTTGTACATCTATTCTGTCCCCATACACGGCATCAAAGACTGAAATCTGGATGGAGGCACATGACATGACAGTAATTTAACTTGAAAAATGAATTATAACGCGCGATTATTATTTGGTGGAACATTTTATTTTAACTTCCAAATAGAATCAATCCGTTTCTGCCGGACACTTAATAAGACAATTGCGTTTTAATTATAAACATAAAATGGTCCTAGTAAGACGGCATTTTTTTTGAAGTATTAGACAATTTTAGATCTATGATATCATGATGCGAGAGGTTTCCTGTTAGTCATATGGGATAGCTCCATTCTTTACATGCACGGACCCAGAACATGGCAGAGGGGCATTTGGGTCAATCCACCTTTGATTCTAACATTTTACAAAAATCGGTCTTGAAACTCGGTGTGACTACCACCTCCCCCCCCCCCCCCCCACTCCCAGTCCCCCTGAATGGGTGACCCCCCTCTTAAAGTTGGTGTCCCTGTAGCCACAATTCTTTGATCTGCACATGCTTTACTTATGAAATAGTCTATTTAAACAAATACGTGTATATGCCCACATGTTATTTTGTGCGACAATTTTCGTCTCCACTTAACACTTCTTGACTGTTTCGCTAGACACATGGTGACTTGGCACGATTATACCGAGAGTTTGGCATTATACAGAGTCAAACTGAGTGTCATGATGCCAAACGTATCGTATCATGAGAATATTTTACATTTTTTTCAAATCGCTTGTTAAATGTATTCATAAATTGTGTATATTGGCTCATGTTATCAACATATCTGTTAAAAAGGTTAGATTTTCAACATGAACAGTCTACAAGTAAAACGCGTCTTTTAAGGAATTCGATGTACAAAGTACCAATTCAAAGTAAAATAAAACAAATTTAAGAAAAACTATGAAATACTAGTCACCAGCCTTTTGTGTTTGCTTTATATCATATATTTAACTTCAAAGTATATCGAGAAATGCATTTGTTGTAGTTGATGTCTCATGTTTTTGTTTAAAACATATTTACTGAAATGTCTTTCAAGAACACCATCAGGAATAGAATACGTTGATATGATTATCATTTTTATTTCCACTCATGTATGATTTACAATCATGCATTTTATATTGACATCGTTTTATATAAAATGTTTTTTTTTTTTTTTTTTTTTTTTTTTTGTAATCGCACTATAACCCATGCAATGATTATGTAAATTGAAATGTTTTTATTTAATTTTCATTTCTAAAACATCTTGTAAAAGTCCTGCACTTTCGGACAATTGATATCAAAATGTACGAGAAAAACGATCATAATTACAGATAAATTGAATGGGCGGATTAAAAGAAGTAAGGTTCATTCTAAAGTTTGAAATCTAAAGGAATTTTAATCGAACTTCAACTTCATACGTTAGCTTCGCAAGAGACGTTGAAGGGGAAGGCGAAGGTTGAAATCTCAAACTCTCTATTATCTCTCGAAAAACTGCATTCCCTTACCGTACATCGTTTAATAAGGAGATGCTTTGACAAACTGCCTCACAGGTTCACATGGGAATTATTTTTAGCAATGTTACAAGCAGAAAAAGGCTTAACTGAAATTAAATACACAAGAAAAGGCATTTAATCAAAGCAGTTCCTTTGTAATCCATTGGATTATTTGGTAAATAGGTATAAAGAGTAA
The DNA here is from genome assembly GCF_021730395.1 of Mercenaria mercenaria. Lineage (NCBI taxonomy): Eukaryota > Metazoa > Mollusca > Bivalvia > Venerida > Veneridae > Mercenaria > Mercenaria mercenaria. The sequence continues at coordinate 69,164,699 of NC_069366.1, forward strand.
AGGAATCTTATGAAACGACGGAACAGCATACCCTGTACTTGCTGGATTTTAATTTTTCTGGGATTGTTTTTTTTTTCAGAATCTGCATATACTTTGTCGCAATAATTTTTTTCACAAGAGGTAAATATCAGTTCGACATGAAGATATACGATTTAATAAATTAGAAGTGGTACATGTATTAGGGGTTAAATTATCTATAAAACGAGCATAATCTAATTGCATATGCAATTAAGGAATCGAAAGTAATAGTGCTGATCATATATACGAGCTTTGCTTGAAAATAAAAATGAAGGGATGTGATTAGTGAACAAATCCTGTTCATTGAAAGGACTCAAGGTGTAGTTTTTAGTATTATAAATTTTCTTCTGTAAAACGTAAATATACTGTAGCGCTAAACGACGATGACATCATAGACCACTAGTATGCTGGACAAAAACATTCTTAGAGAAATCTTCTGATGATTCCTTTCGTAGATGTCTTTAACTTAGTTTTACTGGGAAGTACGTATTAATTGATCGGATTTATCAATTTCAATAGGAGAATCTGCACTACAAAATTATTTACAACAAGCTGTAAATGCATTAGAAAAAAAACATTCTTAAAATTGTAACAGATATTTTTTCTATTGATTCTGAGTTCTGACCACAGTGTCGGGGCATTAAGCTGATCTGATACACTCGTACAGATATAAAGGGTATATAGATACATATAATTATGCTAATCAACTATTGTAGTGATAGATTATCAGACTATTTCTATTTTAAATCGAACATACTGCGCCATTAAATAGACATTTGCTCACTTAATATCGTTATTCAGTCGTTTTCGTCATTTTTTGACATTTATGGATTTTTTTTTCATTTTAAGCATAATGAATTCCATTCTTTTCCATAAAAGTGTTTTATCTGCTAGAATAAACATTACGTTCACTAAATATATCAATTTTGCAATCATAACATAGTTTTCAAAGCCGTTGTCACCTGTAATTATTCAGCAGCCTACGTTATTTTTTTATTTTCTCTTAAGCCGCCATATTTATGACGTCATAACTTTTTCCAGTCGCGTGTCTGGAAAGAGATACATGGGAAATTACGATAACTCACTTCAATCTACAATGTGGTATAGGTCTCTATATTTCTCAATATTTTTCTCACGGCGGCCCATATTCCCACAAATTGACATGCACTATTTAGACTATGCAAATTGTAATTGTTATATTTAAATCCGTTTTGTTGCTTTGTATTGGAGTATTAAGATCATGATTAGAACGTGAAAAAGAAAGTACATTATTTTCGTCGTTTTTTTTCAATTCGTCATGATCAAACAATCCCTGGATGTAAACAATCATCAGAGGCGACCGCAAGCAGTTATTCCGAGATTTCGTCTTTGCTTTACAAAGCATTAAATACTTTTCCACATAATTGTTAGTGTTGTTTTCTTTTCGTTTGTTACAAATATTTGTGTTTGCAAAATGTTGCCGAATAACAGAGTTATGATCATGTATGTTTTATTTCAGTTGGTGACATCAGGACATTTCCAAGTTAGATACTGATCATTGTCATTAAAATTGTACAGCTTGATGATATTTGATAACACAATATTTTCCTGTTAAGATACCAGAAGTATACATATACTGAAGGGGCCGCCGTTGCTAATTATTAAAGGCACTTGTTCCTCACCTGACTGGTATAAGACCGCCAGGTGGATTGAGTCTTTCATGAGAGGAAAATAGAAATAGAAGAAAACCACAGGTCGCCCAATACAGCATAAAAGAAAATGTTGCAGGCTGGGTTTGTTTAAACTTTTTCATGGACAGTGGTGGATATGCAAGCTACCGTCCACGCCCTGTAGCCCCGGGTTGAGCAGAACTCAACATTTACACATGTAATAAGTACTAGAATATAATTTAGAGACATCCGCAGATGTATTCATACATCTGGCTAAAAGAACTTCGGTGGCTATATCGAGATGCCGCCCTTGCCTGAGATAATGACCGGGGTGTACCTTTAGTCTTCCTCCACCATCAAAAGGTAAAAGTTGCCATATAACCTATAGCTGTGTCGGTGTAACTTCAGAAAAACCCATGAAACACAAACATTTAAAAGTATACAGTCAAGCACTGTCTGTTCACCGCATGTAAATATACTATTCGTACACAGCTGCAAGTGAACAATATATGATTCCTTTCAGAAAGCTAGGCGAGATACCTTTTACTAATCTGAACAGCTAAATGATACTATATAAATGAGGGAAATTCAGGTTCAAATGTTTGATGTTTGCCATAATGCCACGCAGCCTGGTGAAGAAGAGTTTTGCAATGCTACCAAACGAATTAATAAAATTAAATTAATTTATTTAAGGAAACACAGGCATTACAGAAATGCAGGCAGCTTATCCTGTCAGTCGTTAGTCCATTCTAAATATTCATGTTTTAAGGAAGTAGGTTACCTTAATATTTGTATGTGCGCATGTCCAGCCGGAAGCTAACGTGATAATTTACAACGGTTTACGACAAACTAAATGTGTTTATATATCCATTCTTCTGAAAACTATTCACGAACCTGTCTCCGGTCTGATGCTTTATGGTTTAATAATGCAGAAATAATAAATAAATTACCACAGAACTTAAAATGACGTCATTGACGTAATGCCGTTACGTGTCAGTTACCGCGAAAAACTAATAGCTTCTATTTTAAGTACGTAATTCTGTGCAATTTCTTTATTTGAACTATTTTCAAACAGGCATTATTTCCTGAAATATTTTTATGAGTCTTTTGCTCTGAATAATAATCAATGTGTTGCCTCTTTTATGTAGTTATATTGAAATGTTAAGCGTAATGTAAGAAAATGGATGATAGTAACCAATGTTACTTGGAATATAGTTGGGTGAAACGTTACTTGTTATGGCTATTTTCAAATACGAAAACTAGCAGTTTTATTTGTAATACCTATTTTTCAGTTTCCGTTGATAATTTGTTACTTAAATACTAAAACTAAGCTCTAAAATTGTTCAAATTTCAGTAAAAAATTGTGGTTTTTTGAATTGAATAGATGTAACCATGGATACGGCGCCCGTGGCCTATATATCTATATCTAAATGTAAAATTCAAAAGCGTTGGCACTGGTCTATTTAAGAAACACAGCTCCGGCTTTTTATTTTCATTTCAACAATATCCATGAGAATAATAGCAGCATGCTGAACGATATTTCCATGAAAAATGCCAGACGAAAGGTACTGCTGTAAGTATTTTAAGCTGTGGAATTTGTTTGAATAAATGCAAATAACATGAAAATATAACTTACGTTAGAAATAATATGTTTTAAAGCTACATCAACAAGAGAAATAATTTTATTCAGTATTTTTATAAGAAATTACGACAAAAAAGCAAGACTTCTACGGATATCAACGAAAGTAAAATACATGTACATTGAAAAGTGTTAAATATCCGTATTTTCCTTCTTCTTTCAATATAAAATACCTATAGAGGGTCATGTTCTTCAAACCTGGATAAAAATCGAACTTGAAGTTACAGAGATAAACGAAACTGAGATTGTAGCAGTTAAAACATCACATTTCACGAAATACAAAAAAAAAAAAAAAATACCGCGGTTCAACTAATTTGAATTTACCCTGGTAACAAGGTAACCTACCTTCTAAATGATATTTTTGCCACACTGTCTCCAAGTTACTCAGCATATCACTTAGTTCTCGCTATATTCGTCAGATTTCTCTGTGGCACTACGAGGAAACAACCCGAAGACCAAACTTAAGTTACGTAAAGGATAGGTCCTGCTGCAGTTAACGTAATCTACCATCATTGAAAACAATAGTATAAAACCCTGAAAGGGAACATGTAAAGTGATTGATCTCGAAATAAATATATGTATACAGGTACCACAATACCTGTGTTAAAACTGTTTTATAAAAACACTGATCTATAAGAAGATATAACATTTAACAAAAGTAAACACACTTACAAAAATAAACCGATGTTTTATCAGAACAATATCATAATAACATAATTCAATGTTTACGTTATTTGAAAGATAAAGGGATCATTTAACCATAATTTATCAAGATAGAGGAAGAATGAACTTTGTGTGTAAAGCAAGTAAGAACACTAACCATTCACCCTAAAAATTCATTGTATTGCTAACATCTCTCTAGTGATTTGAAAAGAGACCGGTCAGAAAAAGTAAATTCACTGTTATTGTAGCATCTGTTATTGTATACGCCATCAGTTACGGACTTTCATCCATTGAATATGTTTTCCTAGACTTACAAGGTCTGTTGAGATCAAATATTCTGTAATAATGTGTACTTCTTTCTTCTTTATGACTTTGATATTTTCTCAGAAATGCCTTTTTCTCCCTAGGCACATCTCAGAGATAAGAGATATTGTAAATTATTTCAGAAAGTGCTATTCAAGAGGATTTTGTTTAAAGAACTAACGACAGATGCCAGTCTAATATTTTCCTTTTGGCTTTCTTTTGGGGTTTAGATTTGCACCGATACAACTTTCATATGATGACGTTTCCTTGTAAGGCCCAGGGTATATGCGTATTGACATATTGTGTTATAGTATAAATGATGAGGTATCTATTAAATCCGCTGATAAACCGCACAGAGAAATACCACAGGGTTATTATAATAGTAGCTCGATCTGTCGGCTTGAGTGAATTTTACCAGATCGGATGTCACAAGGCGCAAGCTACGAGTGTGATCCGTCTTTGCAAAATCCACGAGAAACGAATACAAAATCCCAGATTTAACTACTATTGTAATGACGCTTTTATTGTATACCTCCGCCTTTTTGTTTGTTTTGTAATGAAGCGAAATCTTCAATGTTTGTTGATGTTAACATAAAATGTGTGATTTGCGTTGTGTCAGGTCATGCCTATTGAATAAAAGAAGTACATCAACATACAATACAAAGGTACAATACGGGTTTTGTTTCTGTTTCATATTTAGTCGTGAAATACAAGCAGTATTTTTGACAGAATTTATATAGGTATATAATAGACACACTTTTTAATTACCCGGGTGTGGTGCAATTGATGTATGTATTGTACATTCCATTGTGTGGACATTGAAAACTGTTTAAAGGACACATACTGTATAGAGGCATGCATAAACAAATAAGATGGCTTTTCTTTACTAAACACTCAAACATCTCCAAAGCATTCAGGACACAACAGGACCATTTACAAATGTATTTACCCTGCAATTTATTCAAGCCATTTCGGGGATACTTCTCGCGGAACAAATATTGTCAGTGTAATTCCTCGTTGTAAAACGCTTTCAAAATTATCAGCATACAGCTGTCATATCTTATCAAAATATTGCGACAAACTGAATCAATAATACTTCAGAGCCAAAATCCGTTAATATACAAAACGTATATTTCTCCAGCCATGTTTGTATACTGATTTCAATGTCAATTTATTCAATGAAAAGACTGATAAGTAGCAGTTAAATTAAACAAAAGTAAACAAATGTATACAATACATCGAAGTTTTATCTTCATTCTACTTGCTTATATAAAACACTTGCAATAATAAAATACAAACTTTGAGTAATCGAAGGCATGTTTGGTTACTTATTTACATTTATAACGTACAACGTTTAACGTAATTTATCTTCATACCTGTTATAAGCATGGTTAAGATATGCGTTGGGTGCTGTGTACTAAAGCAATATAATTAATAAAGAAATGGAATTAGAAAATTCACATTAATTGATATTTTGCTTTTATAGCTATTTTATCATAATGATAAGTAAAATGACAGATCAGATACAAACAAAGTTTATTGTTGTTGTAATATTTGTTGTTTTATACTTCATCAGTTTTTGGCTTCTAACTATTGGATACTTTACACCATATTGGTTATTGATTGACTTATCATCAGGGGACTTTGATAATGATTGGAATGCTGATCATTTAAGCGATCGTTTGGGAGACTATAACTGCAGCAGCATCGGACTGGTAAAGCCAACATATAACTGTGATGTCTTTGTCCTAGACTGGTTTGAGCAAAGAAATGAACATGGTATAAGTAAGTATTTTTATAAAAATGATACAGTCACGATCTATTATTTCATTTCATACATTTATCAGTCAGTCGATGTCTACTTAATATAAATATTATTATGTCAGGAGTTATGTTTTGGTCGTATTTAATGAAATATTTCTGTCATACATATTGTCTGGTAAAGCAAAATAGTGTTTGTCTATAACTTTAATTATATATTATTTCTAACATTTTTGTATGATGTATTTTTTGCAGCCAGGATATTAGGGAATACCTTTATACTAATGACGACAGCTGTTGTAGTGGTGTATACAAACTCATTGATGCTAATAACAACCGTCGTGTTTGACTTATTTGGTCAATCTCTTTACATGTCTCTGTTGTCAATTTCACTCGGAGTCTTCTATCCTATTGCCGGTAAGTTTGGACGTTTTCATGTTTTTACGCCGTTCACGTTCAGTAATTCAGTCTAATGATGAAAGTTATAACCGCATGAAAAACACGAATTTCAACCTTTTTAAGATTTAAAAAAAATAAAATTATTGCTTTTACACGTAATCTTATTTAAAATGAACGTATATGGGAGTATTTATACTTTGATTCTTTTATACGCGGACTGCCCGCCCACTTGGCTCAGTAGGTAAGAGCGTTGGTCTACGGATCGTGGGGTCGCGAGTTCGATCCTTGGGCGGGGCGCATGTTCTCCGTGACTATTTGATAAACGACATTGTGTCTGAAATCATTAGTCCTCCACCTCTGTTTCATGTGGGGAAGTTGGCAGTTACTTGCGGAGAACAGGTTTGTACTGGTACAGAATCCAAAGGACTGGCTAGGTTAACTGCCCGGCGTTACATGACTGAAAAATACTGTTGAAAAACGGCGTTAAACCCAAAACAAACAAACTAATTTATTCTCCTGACTTGAAGCTATTAAGTGTGAAGCAGTTGATATAGCTTTACATGATAATGCAGTAATGTTCATTTCTCTTAACAAACATATAGCTTTACATGATAATGCAGTAATGTTCATTTCTCTTAACAAACACGGATAAAAGGCTAAAAGAATTTTTTTACTGCACTGCAACAACCCTAAGCTACTGACCGTTCCAAGGCGGTGCCCCACTGTTCCTTTATTTGTTCGTTTTGTCCTAGTGTGTTTGGTTTGTGTGAAAATGCGTGTGTTGGTCGTGTGCACGTCTACGTGCTAGGTTGTTAGAGAGAGAGAGAGAGAGAGAACGGTTGTTTGTAAAAAACGGGTGGTAGGGAGAGACAACGGTTGTTTGTAAAAACGGGTGGCAGGGGCTTAAACCGTAATACTCCTCACTCTACCCTCGCCCGGTATCACAGCCAATTAAATATGATTATTGTTTGTACGTCATGGATTTGATATCAATACCACACAAATAAGTCAGTTTTTGACAAAGTCTTACAGGAAAAGCCACATGAATGCTGCACCCCATTATCTGATGATTTGTACTTATTTGTACTGGTTAGGTTTAACGTCGCACCGACATATTTTAGGTCATATGGCGACTTTCCAGCTTTGATGGTGGAGGAAGACCCCAGGTGCCACTCCGTGCATTATTTCATCACGAGCGGGCACCTGGGTAGAACCGCTGACCTCCCGTAAGCCAGCTGGACGGCTTCCTCACATGAAGAATTCAACGCTCCGAGTGAGGCTCGAACCCACATCGATGAGGGGCAAGTGATTTGAAGTCAGCGACATTAACCACTCGGCCACGGAGGCCCCCGCTGACTGGGTACATATATTGTACTTATAAACAGATTTTTGACAGAAAGAACCAAGTTGAAGGAAGCAGCGTCTCATACAACAACCCGCAGCAGTGCACAAATGGTACCAACACACATGAAATAAACAACAAGAGAGTCATGATGACCGCGGATCGCTCACCTGAGTAATATGAGCTATATGTTTCAAAAGCCAAATTGATGCTAGAATAGTGAGAAAGTAGTTCATTAGGTCACATTTATGGTCACACAAAATCAGTTTTAAGACTGGTGTGCAGAACTATATATATCATCCAAATTTCAAGTTTGTATCTTAAAAACAAGAAAGTAGGTCAAGGTCATATTTAGGTGACTTATCACTTGGGGTCATCAGGTAATTATAATTAAACAGTGTAGGAAATATGATCTGATTATTTTTTAAGTATTTTTCCTATATAACTCATTTAACAAGTGAACCCCGGGGCGGGGCCTCTTTTCACCCCAGGGGCATAATTTGAACAAACTTGTTAGAAATTCACCGGGAAATGCAACATACCAAATATCAAAAGCCTAGCTAGGCCTTGAACTTTCAGACAAGAAGATTTTGCTTATCCTATATGAGTCTTACAAAGCTAGGGACCCCCAGGGCATGGCCTGTTTTCATCCCAGGGGCATAATTTGAAAGATTTTGGTAGAGAACCACTAGGCAATGCAACATACCAAATATCAAAAGCCTAGGCCTTGCAGTTTCAGGCAAGAAGTGTTTAAAGTGTTTTCCTGTATAAGTCTATGTAATATTTGGGACCTTCGCGGCGGGGTCTCTTTTAACCACAGGATTACAATTTGAAAAGTTTTAATAGAAAACCACTAAGCAATGCTACATACCAAATATCAAAGGCCTAGGTCTAGTGTTTTTTAGACAAGAAGATTTTTAAACTTTTTTCCTTTATAAGTATATGTAAAACTTGGGAACCTTGGGTGGGCCTCTTTTCACCCCAGGGGTATAACTTGAACAATTTTCATAGAGAACCATTAGATGATGTCACATGCCAAATATCACTCTTAGCCTTGCTGTTTTGGACAAGAAGATTTTTAAAGTTTTTTCCTATATAAGTCTATGTAAATCATGTGACCCCGGGGCAGGGCCTCTTTTCACCCCAGGGGTACATTTTGAACAATCTTCATAGAGGACCATTAGATGAAGTCATATGCCAAATATCAAGGCACTTGTGGGTTTGGATATAAAACACCTGTAAGAAATGTTATATTCAATTACAATAAAATTGTTTCCGACTTAGATGTTCAAACAAATACCACTTCTTACTGCGAATGTAAAAACTATTTGCTATTCAGATGCCGGTCATGTCATCACTGGTAATTTTGATATTATTAAAGACAAACGTATTCGTAATTTATTCTTTAAAGGACCTAAATATAGAATTTATTCAACTATTGATTTTGATGCTTGTCGTGGTCAGATTGCGGAATCCATCGAAACTTTTTGTTAAATGGTGTCGTCGTGAGAATGCTGATCCCAATGCATTAACGTCTTGGAAACGAAATATTTTTAACATTGTTGATTCTCGTATAAAATTTTATCAAACTAATGAACACCTACTTCCACCAAAACCCAAGTTTACTTTAAGACATTTGAAAAAGGAAATCCAAGAATTTCATTCTAAGTATGTCTTAGTTCCAGCAGACAAGGCGGCCAACAATATTATCATCATTTGACGCCTACATTATATTAATGTTTTACAAAACGAACTAAATAGCACTAAAACTTATAAATTAAGTCCTTCTGTTGAAAATAATTTGGTCACTGATCACATCACTGAAGTTTCTAATTTAAAAGTCCGTATAGACGATCAACAAATTAAACTACCAACCATGTACTGGATTCCTACATTGCATAAACAACCATATAAAGCTCGCTTCATCGCTAATTCAATCTCTTGTACAACTACAAATATTTCAAAACTATTAACATCATGTCTAACTGCTGTGAAAGTCCACGTGGAAAGATACTGCGATAAAGTATACGAAAACTCTAGTAAACGCTTATTTTGGTCGATTAAAAATTCTGGCGAAATCCTGGATAAGTTTAAAATTAATAATTACAAGGTATCTACAGTCAGTACATACGATTTTTCTACTTTGTATACCACTTTACCACATAACTTAATAAATGACAAACTAACTGCCCTAATTCAAAAGACTTTTGCCACAGAGAATGTTACATTTCTCGCTTGCAATTTTGATAAAGTTTTTTTTTACTAGCAATATTATTAAACATTATACAATGTGGACCTGTGACGAAGTTTGTAAAGCCCTTTCCTTTTTATTGAACAACATTTACATCAGGTTTGGGAATGCAGTTTTTAAACAAGTAGTTGGTATTCCCATGGGAACAAATTGTGCACCCCTTGTCGCAGATTTGTTTTTATATTGTTATGAAAGAGACTTTATGTTGAGCCTTTCTCCAGATACGCAGACAGATATTATAACTGCATTTAATAATACATCAATCTATCTGGATTATATTCTTAATATGGATAATCCGTTTTTTGGTCAATTGGTGGGCACTATTTATCCTAGGGAGCTTCGGTTAATTAAAACTAACAATTCGGATACTGATGCTTCATTTATAGATTTACATCTCTCTATTTATGACAATATTATACATACCAAAATTTATGACAAGAGGGATGATTTTAGTATTGTAAATTTTCCCCATTTGGATGGGGATGTACCTCAGGCTACATCTTATGGGGGTATATATTTCTCAATTAATTCGGTTTGTCAGAGCGTGTAGTCATGTCAAGCATTTCAATGAACGTAATCAATATATTACAAGTAAACTTCTTCAGCATGGCTACCGTTATTACAAATTGCGTAAATATTTTGCTAAATTTTACTATCGTAATTCTGATTTAGTTTTAAAATTCAATAGTAATTTAAAGACACTTCTGCGAGAAGGTATTTCTAAACCCGTTTTTTATTGGGATGTGGTTTACAAACTTTGTAAGATCTTGGGTGATGGTAATTTTCCAAATGTATTTGGTAAAAATATAAAACGTTTTATTAAAAGAGGTTACGACCCAATTGTTCTGAGACATACCGCATGTTTAGTGTTCAACCCGTTTACAGCTGGACACTACGCTTCCCTCTTGATTGTGTCTGACGGAAGACGGGGAGGACTCTATGATAAGCAGTTTTTAGATCCTACCAGGACTGAACTGTTCTGATATCTGTCTTCTGGCCTGTTTCGTCGGGCCCTTAAGGGTGTTTCTCTTGTTGCTCTGTCTTCTGAAAAGGCATTGAGTACATACGTTTTTGGTTCTAAAGGTTTGCTTTTTATATATTTATACACGAGCATTTTTGTGTTTTACATGCCATGCCTTTTTGTTTCCATTACGTGTGTAAGAGATTCACCTGGAGGGGATTACTTTTATTTACACTGTCCCGTGTCTTTGGAACATGGTGGGGGTAAGAGTGAGGTTGGGTGCGCACCATAAACCGGTTTAAGCTCCCCAGTGGTGTTTTTGCCACTGACCGTTCCAAGGCGGTGCCCCACTGTGTTCCTTTGTTCGTTTTGTCCTAATGTGTTGGCTTTGAGTGTGTGTGCGCGTGTATGTGTGTGTGTGTTTGTGGTGTACGCGTCTGCGTGCTGTAGGTTTCGTTTTGGGGAGGCTGCGTTTTTGGTACGTGGCATTCCCTGTTTGATATTTGTCTTTGTTTTTTGGACAAGAAGATTTTTAAAGTTTTTCCTGTCGGTTGCTATGAAAACCAGAGTTCTACATGGAATTCATTTTTTTAAATAATTTTGAATGGGAGACTCCCGAGGATCATTCCTGTGAAGTTTGGTGTAATTCTGCACAGTGGTTTTCAAAAATATTTTTTTTTAGAAAACGTTGACGCACGCACGACGGACGACTGACGACGGACATTGAGCGGTCACAAAAACTCACCATAAGCCTTTGGCTCAGGTGAGCTAAAAAGCGGAATGCAGTGGGGCACCGCCTTTGAACGAGCAGTTGTAAAAAAGACATCTAGCAGTTTTAACCTAATATTAAATATCCAACAGGAAAAGCTACATTCTAAGAAGAAAACTCAAAGCAGGGCAAGCATGGACGTGCACACGACCATCCTACACAAAACAAATACAAACAAAGCAAGACATATAGACAACAAGACAAAACAAACAAATAAAGGAATACAGTGGGGCTATATGAATGTCTTTCAAAAAGAGAACTTTCAATTTTACATGATTTATTTCAAACTACTGTGAAATCAAAACAAAAAATTCTCATTCGTTTTAGTCGAATTCATATCCTCTTGCCAAAGACGGCATCATTAACTGAATTCACAGTATGTATAACCTTTCTATTTCAGCTTTACTTACCTTAGTGGGGTCTATATATGTGGAAACATCTTACATGTCAGACACTGGATTTTCAGCCATGTTATGTACTACAGCTGGATCTCTTATGTTAATAGTTGTAAGTTTCACTATCAGTAAGGCGATTAATAAATTATATTCCATATTTGATTTAAGATAAGCAGACACTTATCTAGGTAATGGCATGTTTATCATTTACTTTAAAGTGTTATAAATTGTTCCTGCCTTTATACGTAAACGCCTTTAGACTACTTAATAGCTACTCTTACAGAACTGGTGTTATTTCTATTTTCAGTACACTGGTTTTATTTTGTATGACCAGAAATACATTAAACATGACAGGTTATCAAACGTGAAGGTGCAGAAGTGTAAACATATATCGTCAAACGCAAACAGAAGAAGTCAGACGACGACATCCGCTTTCGTTCGAAAATAAATTTCAAAGTGATGTTAAATTACTTTAACAAAATGTAATCAATGTTCATTGAATCACTACACATGATGTTCGGTGTGTTTTCACGGTTACCTAAGTTGAAATCAGCGATATATATTTCTAGGATGTGGCCAGTTTTCGTGTGTTTTTTAAGTTGACCATCCAGCCCTAAAGCTGAGTTATCTGCATCAAAAAACAGGTGGTTGATAGTATCTGCTGATCTCTTGTAAAGTAATTTGAATTTCCAAAATATTCTAAGTATTTTGTTTCGTAAAACGGTATTATCAGTGTTGTTCAACGAGTGTGTGTCCACGACAGTACATAAACAGACTCAATCAAACTGCGCTTGCAATAGTGATGGACAAATCGGTTATATTTGCCAACCGATTAATCGGAACAATCGGATAAGCCAACCGATTCAATAAATTGGACATTATCGGATAATCGGTTATTCATAACTTATTTTAGTTGCGTATCTGTAAGTTAACCTTTAACTTTGTTTTACACATACACAATGTCATTTGAAGTACTTAAGAAATAATTAAAAGGAATAAAACACTTCAAAACTACTGTATTTAAATCTTATTTGTTTATTTAGACCATTGTCTTGCTTTATGAAACAAAATCCCCCTTGCAAAATTCCACCAAGGCAGACAAAGTCTTTCTTTGATTCAAGTGAATAAAAAACTTTAAAATTAGAAAAAGATTAACATAAATTAAAAATTAACTATCAAATTTTAAACAGGATGAGGAGAATGTTTGGATATAACTGAAATGAAAAATAAAAGATCAACAATTTCCATCTTTGTCAAATTGAGCAGTATTGATTCAGTGATATTCTGTTATAAAATGAAAAATGTACTTGGAATACTGCAAAATATGCAATACCGACATATAAATTCTTAGTTAACTAGTGGCATTATTTCAATCACATAACATTCTAAAACTGAAATTACCTTTGTTTGCGTAAGGCCTGCGACATACTTTACAAACAGATGTACTCATGTCCAACGTTTGTGATGACGGCTTCCTTGGCTTTATTTTATAGCAGTCAAACAGCTTCCAACACCTGGGAGCGGCTTTGGCGCTTGGATGGTCATATATTGTTTCCAGGTCTTCCGAAACAGAAGTAGGGAGGATTTTTGTGTTAAAGTTTTCTTCATCGCATGTGCTGGAAGCCATATTTGTATAAGAGTAGTATCCATCTGTACCGATTCCATGTTTTGCCATGAACACCATATTATTTACAGAGCATGTCAACAAAAGGTTGCATTAAGTAAATTTGATTTTATCCTGAAATAATAAAATAGATTATTTTGTTGATTTTGCATATTTATTGAAAATTTCGTCTGAATTGTATAATTGATTGTGTTAGGAAGCTATCCTGCTGACTTGAGGAAGGTCGGTGCTTCAGGCCAATTGCCTGTCCATGCCTAAAACAGTGAAGCACTGGCCGGAGGGGCACACATCATTAACCTCCAAAAAGTGGAGATTTCGTAATAAGTAATTCGTAATAAAATATATTATCGACTGATGGTCCTTGCACGATTCCGTAGATTCAGTATTTTTTATACGAACGTCATTTAGAAAATATGGCTGATATGTCCTGCTCTTAAATGTAGAACTCTCTGACATCTGAGGCATGTACTGACACTTTGAGGACACGTCAAAGCTTATCTTAAGAACGGTTAACATCTTAATGTAGTGATTTGATATGCAAACAGTTTACGTCTTCGCACAAAACAAACTTAGTGGTCATTGATCAAGTAATTCATGACTGTAATTTAGTAGTATCTGTCCTAAATCCCATGAGTGTGACATCCGGGCATTCGATGCGTGAATTTGTTGCGCACAATAAGAGGCTCGCAATTGGGTTTGTTTTCACATATTGACCATGCATTCGAAGGTAACGGCGCATGTTAACCTTTGTGGCAAATAAGATGTTTGGCATGTTTCAACAACGCCACTTTTCCATCCTCGGGTTTAGTAATATGTAATACGCGGAGCGCGTTCAGCCAGAAAATCGTTTCCATTTGGAAAGAATAATTCTTACGTCAGAGGTTATTTCTTAGGTCACGGATTTGTATTGGCCAACTCGTAACGACAACAGTTTTTGCGGCCAGTTGCTCAGTCGTGTGTGACTTAAAAATTACAAGGTGTCTTCAGTCAGTACATACGATTTTTCTACTTTGTATACGGCTTTACCTCATAACTTAATAAATGAAAAACTAACTGCCCCGATTCAAAAGACTTTTGCCAGGGAAAATGCTACTTTTCTCGCTTGCAATCTCGATAAAGAATTTTATACTAGTTGCATTGTGAAGAATTGTACTACTATGTAGACCTGTGACGAAGTTGGTAAAGCCCTTTCCTTTTTATTGAACAATATTTACGTCAGGTTTGAGAATGCAGTTTTCAGGCAAGTAATTGGTATTCCCATGGGAACAAATTGTGCACCCCTTGTCGCAGATTTGTTTTTATATTGTTATGAAAGAGATTTTATGTTGAGCCTTTCTCCAGATACACAGGCAGACTTTATTACTGCATTTGATAATACATCACCCTATCTGGATGATATACTTATTAAGTACTAAGTTAATATGGATAATCCGTTTTTTGATCAGTTAGTGGAAAAAATTTATCCCAGGGAGCTGCAGTTAAATTAAACTAACAACTCGGAAAATACTGCTTCATTTCTAGATTTACATCTCTCTATTTACGACAATTTTATACATACCAAAATTTATGACAAGAGGGATGATTTTAATTTCAGTATTGTAAATTTCCCCCATTTGGATTGGGATGTACCCCAGGCTATATCTTACGGGGTATATATTTCTTATTTAATTCGGTTTGCAAGAGCGTGTACTCATGTTGAGGATTTTAATGAACGTAACTTATATATATCAAATAAGCTTATTTAACAGGGCTACCGTTATTATTAATTACGTAAATACTTTTCCAAATTTTGCTATCGTAATTCAGATTTGATTTTTGAAATACAATAGCAATTTAAAGACACTTCTGCGAAAAGGTATATCAAAATCCGCTTTTTATGGGGATGTGGTTTACAAACCAAGATTTTGGATTATGGCAATTTTCTAAATGTATTTAGTAAAGTCATTAAACGTTTTATGAAAAGAGGTTATGACTCAACTGTTTTGAGACACACCGCATGTTTGGTGTTCAGCCCATTTACAGTTGGACGCTACGTTTTCCTCTTTGATTGTGTCTGACGGACATCATTAAAATTGGAAAGTCACCATATGACCTATCATGTGTCGGTGCGACGTTAAATCTAACAAAAAAAAATTCACACTCGACATAAATATAACAGGTGGATGCCATTGCTTTTGTTTGTATTGTATACTCTAATAAAGATTATTTAGAAGAACAATTATTGTACATCACAAATATGTGACCTTACATCATAAAAAATATTTAGAAGAAAAGTTATTGTATATCACAAATAATGTTATCTTATAACTTACAAATATAGACATGGCAGTATAAATCTGTACCAGTGTCTCAATAGCCTTACTTGCCAGGGTGATTTTTTTGTAAATTTTAACTATATGGCTTGTGTTGAAATATATATAATATTATACTATCTGCATAGTTATACATGTGGCACCTTAATAAACAATAACATTGTAAAACTGTAAATATATCTGAATATACTATATATTATATTGTTTCATATAACGCAGATAAATTGAAACATACAAAGATGATCGTCTGATGGTAGAATGCAGATAAAAAAAACTTGTAATGCTCAACTAACACCTTTTTGGCGGCTCGTATAGTTGACACCTTGTCCACCCGTCAGGTATCCTGGTGGTCTGTCCGTCCGTCCCGAAATCGTTGCCCGGATAACTCCTTGTACAGTTTTCAAGGGAATTATATACTTATATAGTATTGGAGTTAATTTGGATTTCAAACTAAAGCCAGGACATATACATTATTGTGTATGATGGTATATGTTGAGGAAGTATAGTTACTTCTGGAAGGACATAAACTCATATGTCCATATGTAGTATGGATACTTGTTCCGGTCGTAGATACTCAAACCTAGTTGAAAATCGTACAGATATACCTCTGGAGCAATTCCAGTACTGTCCGCTTGCTTAGCTTAGTAGGGAGAATGCAGGTCTACGGATCGCGGGGTCATGAGTTTGAACACGAGGCGTATGTTCTCTGTGACGAAATCATTCGCCCACCACCTCTGATTCGGGTGGTGAAGTTGGCAGATACTTGCGGAGAACAGGTTTGTACTGGTACAGATTCCAGGAACACTGGTTAGGTTAACTGCCCGCCGTTATATAACTGGAATACTGTTGAGAAATGGTGTTAAAACCCAAAACAAAAACAAACAACTTTTCTGTGCATGATTTTTGTCTCAAACGGTAGGCAGTACCTATAACTACACATTCGTGTAGGGCTTCGTATAGGCTATATTTCCTTCGCAAAGAGAACCAAACCGGAACGAAAACAAAAAGTGATATGTTTAAGTGCTTACACTACTCGGTCATTTTCTATGACCTAAGACCGGCCAGGATATATACGTCTGCGTATATATGTGATATTTATTAAGTCGAAATCTCGAGTTGTTACGTGGAATTTTCGAGTTTCGAGTTAGATAAAAACACATACCTGGTAGTTATTACCTAAGCAATAATCTATGCGTACTGTAGTTCACTATGGCGTGAACAGAAACGGGGAAACTAATTTGAATTTACTTTCCGACAAAATATGACAGAGTTACAGTTAATTACGCATTGTATTGAAAAAAAACCCAAAAACACACACACACACCTGATGCATGGCGACCGAGAACGTGGTTTTTCCGTGTAGGAAATCTGAAAACCAGCGAGACTGTTTAGAACAAGAGACGAAAGAAAGTTTTCGGATTTATATTGCAACGTTACGTTAAATCGCGCGCGTAAAAATATCATGTCGTAATTTACATAATTCCATAATCAATTATACAGCACATGTACTGGAGAATCGTATGGTGTGAGAACTTCGTGATATAATAAGATAATATTACTGGGTATTGATCTCCCGTTTAGATACAGAAAAGACTTCAGTTATAAGGCTATTATTAGAACCTTCGTCGCAACTCATTAAATGCATTTTCTCATTTTCGCATTAGAAGAGATCAGTTTCAGAATCTAATAAGGAATATAACGACTACAATTCGCAATTTTTCTGTAAGAGAGATTGTGCGAATCATCGACAAATATGTAATTCAATGTCAGTAGGGAATCTTAAATTCTAAACAAATGGTCAAAATGCATTAGTTTTACATCTATTTAGATGTTTTCCGATAATAACACGTGCAGAGCGGAAAGAATTGATATTAGAATTACGTGACTTGCTCAGTTTTCTAAACTTTTTAATTTAAGAAATTACTCAAGGCGAATGTGCATTATTTCTTTAGTAAAATGTTCAATTTAATCAACTCCATAAGTATAAAAAAGTAAACTTGTATGACCGCTTTTTATCGGTGGAAATGTATAGTGGACGCAAGTTGTCCGCGGTGGTTGACCTTTGTATCATAATACGTAATGAGGCAAAACCTACTACTGAAAAGGAGTGTACGTAAAACGCTTGTACGGTAACGCTTCTATATACACAGTATTGTCGAGCAAAATTTGTTGGAAAAAAACACGAGCTGGACGAGAAATTGAAAAGAAATGTACACATTGTAAAGTTTTAACTGATCCAATGTAAGGACATATTTGATACACTAATCTGATATACGGCTACATCCCTTATTTCTACAATGAAATGATCGATATGAATTATCAGCCAAAAGACAAACCATCGCGGTCAAGTGTGCGACTACTATAATTGTAACTGATTGAGTGTTTTTTTTTTTTTGCAAACATAAAATTTACATTAGTCCTTCTGCATATGCGCAAATTTGTCAGCGCATGTTTGTGTGTATGTGTATGTATATCTGTCAGCTTTATCGCACTTTTCTTTCCATATTGCTGTCAATAAACAAATTTAAACCTTTAGTTAGTATATCTACGTTTTTTAAGTAATTAGTAGCTCTAGCCTCAAGCTTTTATACTTGCTTGTGTTGTAAACAATATAACTGGTGTAACTCGTGCCAATCTTTTTTCTCTCCCACATAAAATTAAATAGTCCTAGCTTTAGCCGAGTACATGCTTTGTCTTTTTTCTAAATGCACCTGAAACAATTAACTCACCTCTTAGACTGCATCGCGAATAATCCTGTTTGTAATATCTAAACTTAGCCCTGAATCACACACTAACGCACATGTTGACACAGTAACGCGAGGTCAAAACTTAAAAGTTTATTTCTATATAATTCTACTTAGTTTAGTATTTTCTTGAATTAGAATCAGGCTATTAAAAGTTTACCATTGGTCGCGGGATAATTACCGTAACATTTCAGCATCTCTGTTCGTTCCATTTACCGTTACATTTTATATATAAACAGTAATTTATACATCAGACTGATAAGCAAAACAATTACAATGATTACTATACATTTTGTTATTACATGCATTTTGTACATATGTCTTCTTGATAAAATCACCATGTCATGTTGAATATGTTTATCTCTTGCATTGTATCAGGGCGGGTGATTACGTGACTTTTGTTTATGATCACATTGTGTCCTCCTTAATGGCTGTCCCTATATACTAGAAGGTGTTTTTGTATTTTTCTGCAATTTTCCATCATATTTGAATATAGTTTACTGACCATGTTCCAGCCAACAATTTTCCGGTTCCAACGATGTATCATTTTGCTATGTGAGTGTTGCCGTTTTTCCATTTACCCTTTAGAGATTTTCGAAGCGGTGATTTTTCTTCTGAAAAAGTGTGGTCACATTGAGACCAAAATAAAAAGAAGAAAACAACACATTTTTATGGATTGTAACAGGTTTGTTGTTGATAGTCCACTGAAAATGCACCGCAATCGTGTATTTTGCTTCACATGCGACTTGTAAATGTATATGCCTGTTTTCTACAATGTTCCAGGGATTCATGTCTGAATGGTCACATTATGTCATGGTCACATTGTGTCCAATAAATTTAATAAATGGTGTATATAGGAAGTTATTCCAATCTTCTACATAATAGAAGTAATGATGTCCAATGTTTATGTAAATATTACTTCCTTACGCACTATTCTGTAGACTTAATAGGTATATCTATCCACAAAATGTTGCCCACGTTAATGTTAGTGACTACATTTGTATCGTGTTTTTGTATGTATATACAACTGGGAGTATATGAAGAAAAAAAACTTTGTGATTTGTGAACTTTGTGTCCAACCAGCACGGCATCTTCGTACTGAATTTTCAGTTAAAAGCTAGTTAGTTTTTTTAAGCATTGCAAAATTATGTTATATATCGAACACCTGATATAAAATTAAACATTATTTCTTCCCGGAACATTATACTTCCAAAAAGCAATGACTGATCAAACGAATGTTTTTTCATATGTCGATATGGTTAAATTGTTCGTATATCGTCGTCATAGAATAACAGTCGTGTTTGGTCAAATAACAAAACAAAATATCGCTAGCACTGCATTGAAGTCTTTCTAAATTCATTTCAGAGCTAAATAAATTAAATAAAATTTGTAAAAAGATCCTTTGGAAAGACAAGTCGTCAAAGTGTATCCGGCGAAAACATATACATATTCATCGCCAGTACATACTCATATCACAGAGAAGTATCAGTCCTATATGGTATGAGTGGAAAGAACAATCAGCAATACATATAATAGATATACATAAAAGCAAATAGCATTGCATTCATTACATTATCATAAAAGTTGTCATCCAGTTGCTTTATTTCCCTCAAGCGTCGCGAAGTAAATATCTTTTCGTAAACTGACAAGCTTAGTTCTTAAGCTGAACTCATAATAGATTTGAATTTATGAATACTAGGCCACGTTTCCTTAAATCATAATAAAAGGGACTAACCAATAAAAGCAAAAAAGTTTAATTTCAACCCTGTAATTAAAAAATAGGATTGAACCTAGGTTTTAGTCCTGTTAGTTTGCATTTAGCCAGTTCTGACCGCTTGTAACGTTATTTTCAACTGGCACGGTCTACTTGATGTGTTTTAGGGAGAAGATTTTGACGCAAAAAAGGTGCGAGATTTATTCGGATAAAGAGAAAACTACTGCTTTGTACACCGTTGCTCGCTTGTTGTGCATAGATGGTTTTCAACTAGGCTTTGAAGTTAACTTTTTCTGAAAGATTACTTCCTCGCCCAAAAGACAGTCAATCATTGATAAGGATTTTTTAAACTGCGGATCTGGAAACAATAGGCATGCCAAAATGCTGATTTACTAATGGCTCATTCTCACTGGGGCAAAAAAAAAAACACATCAAAATTAAGTTTTGGACTTTTTTTCTCTCAGGAAACATTATCATTATAATGTATTCAAGTGTATATGGCGCATGGACTCATACTGTATCCTAGACACATTACTTCCAATTGTGAGAGCATAAATACAACTTTGAAAGACACATCATTAAGCAACTTGAACCTAATACCATTCCCATATATCATATCAAAACATTTTTGGAAATCTATGAATGATGAATAAACCTTCTTTTCATGTTTAACAACTTTATCAATAATAGAGCATAGACCAAAATACAATCTACCGTACTTTTATCTTTTCTACAGCCGTATCGAAATTTGGTCAGTTCAGCCCATTTGCGCAGTCGCATATTTAACAGTACAGAAACTGTTTTAGAAAATATACTGGTAAGAGTAATACCCCAATAATTATTTACATTTTTTAAGTTGCATTTTTAGGTACTTGTACTGCAAAACCTTTACGTCAAGATTCAAGATAAGTGCATGACTTTTTATTGTATTAAATGTATAATTGAACAACTTACATAAAAACAGGCAATATAACGGCCTTATCTTGTATGAATAATTCAGAGACGAGCTTATGAAAGTGCCTGGTTTACATAAAATATTGGTTAGTTCCAGTCATCTGGGTCTTATAGCCGCAGACCATGTCTTGGCTGGAAAGCACTATTGAGGAATGAGAAATGAGTGGTCAGAGAGAGAGAGAGATGAGGAATGAGAAATGAGTGGTCAGAGAGAGAGAGACAGAGAGAGAGAGAGAGAGAGAGAGAGAGAGAGAGAGAGAGATTAACTTACATGCGACATTAATGGAAATGAGGTATTCTGAGAACACAGGAAATCTCGTTGTTGAATTGCAAAACAACAACTTTGGAGGCCACTTTGACAATGTTGTTAAGAATAATCAAAGTCCTAACTTTCAGTTTTGATTGACATACCTGGAAATGGTTTCAGTGTTTGTTTCTGCTGTTCACGTCCGTGTTTACAAATAGATACTAATGTGGCTATGATTTTGTATTTTGGAGTATAATGTGGCTAAAATATCTTAGGTGGCTAGCCACATAAGAACCATATACAAACTGTATAAAACAGCTAAGGGGGGTAACCCTTGTACATTAAGAGTTTAGCATCTTTATGTTATGGTGTTTATGTTTCCATCTAGTTGGATGTGCAAAGTGTCCTTAAAGATCATTATGTGGCTGTCTATCCAAATATACTGAGGCTAGCTAGCCTCAGAATATTTGGACTGACAGCCACATAATGGCAGTGACCATAGGAAAACAGAATTTCATTCAGTGCAAACCTGCATTATCTACTAACCTTTACCTTAGCAACATAAATTCTTCTAATAGCAACAACCCTAATCTTAATTGGGGTACTTAAGCTTAATTTTGAATTGACAGCCACATTAAATATTTCTATTGATGGACTTTTTGGCTACTTAAGAGATATGGACAGTGGAAGCCACTAAAACATGGATGGTTTAGCCACATAAAAATAGTAGCCACATGATATCTTTTAGACACATAATGTTTTAGATGTTGTAGCCACCTAAGTACTTATTTGTTAGTCCGTGCGAGCTATAATGGATAGTCTTTTGAATCTATATCTCTACGCATTTTGGTGCATGCTGCTTTTTATTTCATAGATATGATCATACAAATTGTGCACATTTGGGAACTGTATATCTTGCCGATGCACATTAGCTGCCTCAAAAAGTCATGCAAGAGTTCAGAAGTGGAAACTTTATGGTAAAGCGGTCAAATACCAGATTCATTCAGGTGGATCCTGATCAAATCCAATAATGATTTAATTCGATTTGGAATAAACATGGGGGAGTAATTGGTAAAACTAGAACCACATATGGTTTATATCATACAACCCGAGGTCTCACATAAGCCTTCTGACCAAGTGTATGTACAAATTCAATGACAAAGATATACATGTGCACAAAGAAACATCAAAGAGTAGGCAAGCTGTGGACGAACAGGCTGAAGAATCAGTGTTTCTAATATATTACAAAGATATATTGTGGCTGATTCACATTTGTAAGGTTAAACTTTGCTGAATGTAGTAACTAAAGCCATTGCCACTGACACCATA
Organism: Mercenaria mercenaria; assembly: GCF_021730395.1. Taxonomy (NCBI): domain Eukaryota; kingdom Metazoa; phylum Mollusca; class Bivalvia; order Venerida; family Veneridae; genus Mercenaria; species Mercenaria mercenaria. Next base: position 69,187,773 of record NC_069366.1, read on the forward strand.
GAAAAGTCTTTATTGTCTACCCTGAAATTAACCCAGGAACAAGGTGATAATTTTGTCACAGAGAAACTCGGTGAGAATGTATCAAAAGTTCGGCTATGTGATATTTGCATCGTTTAGTGACTGATAAACACAGAATAAAACTGACTGTGTCAACTTTTATTGTATGACAAATGTAGCTGTGTTTGCAAACTTTATTTATATATCTAGTAAAGCATAATACTTTGAATGAGGATTTTATAAATTTGAAGTAAATATTTTAATAACAGATGGCCATTTGATATCTTTAAATAAATAGGTAGAGATAGTTTAAACGTTTGTATATCTGCTATGTTCGGAGAAGAATGATAATAAATGGTGTTAAACTATATCAATAGGAATAGCGTAGCATGTTTGCATGTAACTTCTTCTATAAAAACAATAAATAAATAAAAAGAAATAAGAAAAAGTAATAGTAAATGTAAATAATAATAATAATAATAATAACAAGAACAACAACATCATAAAACAAAAAAAAAAAAAAATACAACTAGTTCACTCGCGTACAAAATACAACCAGTCGCTATTATTTAAAGTGAATTCTTTGATTTTCGAATTTTGTCATACTTGAATACTGCCTTTCCTTTTTTACATACAAGACGCTATACGAACTAAGATACTGTCGGTGTGTCCAAAAAAAAAGAAAAGAAAAAAAAGAGAAAACACGAATGAAATCAAGTCGGTCTAAATTTAAAGAGAATACATTATCTTTCAGCGGATGTTATGCTTTAATAACGGAAAATGTTCGCACCTTAAGTTGATCTGGAAACAGTGACGACAAAGGCGACTTTCATTTTTTGTATTTTACTTTAAAAATGACTTTCATAATTTAGTGCATGTTCTATAATGTACAACAGGATAGGGTAAACGAACTTTCATTTGCAGTTGTTATAAAACTTGTACTCTGAATATATATATATCTGAATATATTATAGTCAGGCAATATGCTTTGAGCTTATTTTATTTTCCCATCGCCGTTACAACACTAGTCACTGATAAAACTTTAATGGGACAACACAACTATGAAATGCAACTGCAATCCTTCAAACTTTCAGTTTCAGAGTGTTTTTGTCCTTAGTTACTAGGCGTGTGCGTTGAATTTCTAACGATATTGTTTGGTGTTCACCATTGCTTTGATTGGTCGTTCCTTTCCCTTGAGAAAATTTTACTACAGATAATTATAAAAGGGAAACATGTCCAATATAAAAATAATAATGAATAAATAAATAACTAGAATGTGTCTGTAGGACATAGGGTGTGGTCTCTATTGGTACATTTGTCACAAATAAGGGGCATTAATTCAAATGTTTGCAGTGTTAATGGGGTTTGGTTTACACTAATCAAACATTTTATGACAAGGACTAATTATTCTAGGCCATATACTTTTTGAGCTATGAGCATCACAAACAAAAAACCCACTGTTTTAGCTACTTCAAGGGCCATAACTCTGTAATAAGCGCAAAGATTCTCAAGAAGAATGCCACATGTGAAAGGTCACATCATGATAAAGATTCAAGCAAGGTTTCATGAATTTACATTAAACACTTTTTGAGCCAGGCACATAATTATTATGAAACTGTGCATATTTTTACTATTTCAGGGGCCATAACTTAAAAAATAGAGGGTGGAGCCGGCCGAAAAGTAAGAGGTGTGCAAGTTTATATCATGATAAAGACATGTGCAAGTTTTCAACCATTTATATTAAATGCTTTTTGAGCTAGGTGCGTCAAAAAGTGAAATTGTGCATTTTTGACTATTTTAGGGGCCATAACTCTGAAAATAGGGGGCGGAGCCAGACAAAAAATAAGATGTGCGCAGGTTCATATCATGACAAAGATTCATACAAGGTTAAATCAATTTATATGAAATACTTTTTGAGCTAAGCACTTCACAAGGTGAAAATGTGCATTTTTCAAGGGCCATACAACTCTGAAAATAGGGGCGGAGCCAGACAAAAATAAGAGGTGCACAAGTTCATATCATGATAAAGACCCATACAAGGTTTAATCAATTTATATGGAATACTTTTTGAGCTAGGCACGTCACAAGATTAAAATGTGCATTTTTGCCTATTTCAGGGGCCATAACTCTGAAATAGGGGGCAGACCAAAAACGAAATATAGAAAGTGCGCAAGTTTATATTATGATTAAGACTCATGCAAGGTTTCATGAATCTATATTAAATGCTTTTTGAGCTAGGCGTGTCACAAGGTGAAAATGTGCGTTTTTTTACTATTTCAGGGGTCATAACTCTAAAAATGGGGGCCGGAGCCAGACGAAAAATAGGTTGCGCAAGTTCATATTATGATAAAGACTCATGCAAGGTTTCATCAATTTATATCAAATACTTTTTGAGCTAGGCGCGTCACGAACTTCGGACGGAAGGACGTGCGGACGGACGCACGCACGGACAAGACCAAATCTATATACCCTCACCACTCGTGGGGGGCACAAAAACACGATGTTAGGACGCAGCCCCTTGGAACCGAAACACTACAGTTACTGTAGTGTTTGTACGAATATTATTAAGCTATACACAAAATACATAGATAAACAATAAAGGCAATTTAGAACGTACGAAAAAATAAAAACAAAAACTGGTAGGCATCGTCATTAGCAAGTATGATCCACTAGTATACATCTATATAGAAATGTGATAAACTAAACTATCCGCCTATTAGCACAATATAGCAACCACTTAATACTCATCCTATCACTTAACTTTATTCTGACAGATCATGGAACTATCCCTTCCACGAGAAAGTGCTAATGGTGAATTTAGATGCTTCAATGAACGTGCCTCATGTGATACTGAAATAATAGCAACCCACTCTGAAATATTGTAGGAATACATTAATCGAACATGGAATAATGAATTCAGTCTCACTGACATTTTCCATAACAAGCATAGATTAATGAACTGTATCCTAACATACATGTATTAATTACGGTTTCTGAGTTCATAGGATACATTTTCATTTGACGACAGAAGACACTGTCATGCTAAATTCCCGCGTGCAAATTAAAGTTTAACTGTTATTGAAGCTGTCGCTGTATGTAAACATATTTTGTGCTGCATTTGTAAAAGTGAAACAAGGGCAGGAAAAGACAAAAACAGACATATTTACACTTCAATAAAGTACTGATTAAAATTTAAACTGCAGCAAAAGAGCAGTTACATTATTCTTGTATAGAAGGAGCTCCATTTGCTACCCGTGAGATCTAGAACTCAATAGAAACTCTGGTACAAGTACAAGATATACATGATCATTCCAAGTTCTGTATAAGGGGCATAATAGAAGCATGTGGGCTGGGCTAAGGTAACTCTATTCAGAAACTATGGCGCGCACACACACACATATACGCACTCGCACACATAAAAACGAGATATTAGAATACACTTGAACTTTGAAGTCAATTACATGCAAATCCGAACTTTGGAATTAAAACAGACCAAATGATTTTTAAACTAGCAGATTAACATGCAATAAGAAACAGGAAGAAAGTAAACCAGAAGCTAAATATCAATGTAGAAAGGCACATACAGGCGTACATAAAGCTACCTAAGAAGCTACGGTCTTTAGAATATACTTTTATTTGATTAAAAGACATCTAACTACCTCATTTCAATGATTATGATTTAGAACTGCCACTGAAAAAAAAAACAACTACAAAAAAAACAACAGACACAGGTTACTTAATATAAAAACACATTTATCCAGCGCCAATCAGTAAATGCACCAGTTTCCAAAAAAAAAAGAGCATTTATAATTAGCAGGTGTGAAATCATTAATTAAAAGAAAATTTGTGAAATTTTCAAAACTTGACACTAAACAATGTAAAAAGGTCGGTTGGAGGGCCTCCGTTAATGTCGTTAACTTTAAACCAGTTGCCCCTCACACTAGGCGCATTGAATACTTCATGCGAGGAAGCCATCTAGCCGATGAAATAATGCAAGGAGGGGCTTCCACCGTCAAAGCTGGGAAGTCGCCATATGATTTTTATGCCGGTGCGACGTTAAACCAACTAGGTTCGGTCTAAAAGCTGATATTCAGTTAATAGCAAAGACGTTTATTATAGGTGGAACTGGTTCAGTAATTTTGAAAAGCATTTCTGTTCTATTTCCTTATTATTCATCTGCATCAGAATCTTGCTTTATACCTATAAAAATAAATGTATGAGAAAAGAGGGTTGTAAATGTTAAGTTAAAATATTCCGTAATTTAAACGTACAGTTTACATAATGTCACTGTTCTAACTTACATGTATATATTATTACTGATTTTAGAGGGACTCAGTACAAGCAGTTTCAAAGGAATTTCATCTTGTTCACTCTAAATACCACAATTGGTTTAGTAAAATGTAAGTCGGTACATGTTTCATACCTTTACAACAAAAGCGTGATTTATATATAGACAAGCATACAGTTATGCAAAGGCAAAAAAAGAAGATTGAGTTTCTACGATCAAAGTTTTCTAAACAGTCGATAAATTACAATGTGTTTGCATAACTGGTGTGCGCCTTTTTCAACATTTACTACACCATAACCATAGATACAAACGATCTACGTCAGGCTAAAAAAATGCCTACAATTTTCCACAGACATATACCGATAAAATAACTAGCAACTAACATCATATGTACTTTTACAAAATTTCAAACAACGTAACTCAGACATATCCCAGCGAAATTTCAAACGGTTTACTAGCATTTAGGAGTGACCTGTCGCTTTTATGTTTAGATTTGGATTTTCCAGACTGTTCCATTGATTAAATAAGGGGTTGACAGATATTTGACTTATTTAAAACTATAAATATAGTTCAAATAACAGATCGAAATTGCCTCGATAGCCTAGTTGAAAGAATTGAGGAATCTTGTTACTCATTGAACTTTTGCGATTAGGAGGCTGTGGGTTCAAATCCCACACAGGGAGATTTGTTTTATGATTGAATTTGTTTTTATTTCATTTTATTTTATCATTTCAATTACATTTTTGATTTCATTCATACAATTTCAATACATTTAATACATTTCAAACACACTCGCTGGCGGTGTCGGTTTCCTCCGAATCAGTGTCATCAGCTAGTTGAATAACCAAATTGTCAAGAGCTATGTCAACCGCAATGTCCCTTGACCGGTAGCCGTCTTCAACTTTCTGTGAATATTCACAAGCTTTTACCCAGTGATATGGACCGATCTCTTCAAACACCTTGCAAGTACATACCATGTTGAATAATTCACAATCAAGAAGATATTTGAAAAACCTATGTTATATGCGAAAATAACAAAATGATACAAATAATGCAATTCAAATACATATTTAAAATTATCATCATTTTAAAGCGTATGATAGCAAAATATAAAATGAAAAATAAAAATGATCTCCGTTGGAATTCGAACTCACAAAAGTTAGATTCTAGAGACGTCACGCTTGCCACTGCACCACGGCGTCTAATTGTCGAAGGAGGCAGTCATTTAAATATTTATTATGAAAATAAGTTATAGAAAAGGTAGGGTACCCCTTTACTGAAGTGGTTTATTCCAGTAACCGTTCAAATCTATTAATAAAAGCGACAGGTCACTCCTAGATGCTAGTACGTCAGGCATACATAAAACTGTATTAATTATTTATCTTACGAATAAAGCAACATATTTTCTAGCGCTAACGCTTTATCTCAGGCATACACTTACAAAACTACTAACGATTTATAACAAATCTGCAAGCGATTTGCCTCAGGCATACACGAAGTTCAACATAATTTGCTAAAGATTTATCTCAGGCATACAACAACAAAACGGCTAACGATACTCCTCAGACATACACCAACAAAACGGCTAACGAAACACCTCGGACATACACCAACAAAATGGCTAACGAAGCACCTCGGACATACACCAACAAAATGGCTAACGAAGCACCTCGGACATACACCAACAAAATGGCTAAAGATTTATATCAGGCATACATTTACAAAACTGCTAACGATTTATCTCAAGCATTCCCCAGCAAATCTGCTAACGATTTACCTCAGGCAATCACGAAGTTCAACATAATTTGCAAACGAATTATATCAGGCATACATGAACAAAACGGCTAAAGATTTATCTCAGACATACACCAACAAAAACGACTAACGATTTATCTCAGGCATACACCAACAAATCTTCTAACCAATTACCTCAGGCAATCACGAAGTTCAACCTTATTTGCCAACGATTTACCTCAGGCATACACCAACAAAACGGCTAACGATTTATCTCAGGCATACACCAACAAAACGACTAACGAAACATCTCAAGCATACACCAACAAAATGGCTAAAGATTCAAATCAGGCATTCACTTACAAAACTGCTAATAGGCTAGTCAACGAAACAATTGAGGTAGAACTAATTGCAACAGAATTTTTATTTACACTGTCCGAAAGAACCTACATTTATGTATAGTATGTAAAAAGTCCTGCTCATTTTCTATGTAATAACTCGGGAAAAGGAGTTTAAAAATGAAAAATACCAATTTTTTTAAAGATGTCGTGAACGGTACACCATACCCGAGATTTTTACTGTCACGCGCTAAAAGAGATGACGTCATTGTGAAAGTATCATGGCGGCACCCGTGTAAAATTTTGAAAGGTTCCCATATCATCGTAGAAACACCACATTTAGCATAAAGTGAAGGTATCTATAGTTATAGAACTGTTTTATATAACATATGAATATCTTCGTTTCATTATCAAGTCATTTCTTCTAGGAATGAGAAAATGATGAACGATCTTCAATCGCACAGAGTTGTACAGTATTTGTTTATATTTGAGATTAATATTGAGTTTTAAAAAATATTTTTATATGAAATATAATTAAATAATAATTAAGCGCCATGTTACTAAGCTCTATTGTATATTTTTTGAAAAATCCGCAATTTGAATGGGTAATTCTTGTCCGATTTTTTAAACTACGGAAGCGGATACGGACCATAATTTTGTTATTTATTACAAAATATAAAAACGTCGATTTAAATTGTTTGTGTGTCATCTTTTCGGTAGATTAACACTCTTACATTCTTATTCAGGTAGAAGAAAGCTGGTATCGAACAGAACTGTTTTGTGAATGTGTAGAATTTGGCAATACAACGAATTATTTCAACAAAATGTAAGTTAAATATGTAAATTTGGTGAGCGCCACTACATATAAAAGTATAACTTATCAGAAATAATAATTAAGGAGGCTACACAACAGGGTATTCCCAATCTTTCATATACAGCTTAATGCATTATTTACATACTAGATATTATATATTAAATCAGGAACAATGTACGCAATGTAAATGAAAATCTGTTTTAAAGTTTATTCGGAACGTATCAACATGATGAGAATTTGAAGATAGTATCATATTTATAAAAAGCAGTTTTAGGTCTTTCTGATTGTATGTTGAACACTTGTTGATTTTTCAATTTATGGAAGCGTGTATTGACCATAATTTGTTAATTTTCAGCAGAAAAATAAAAACATCTATTTAGATTATATGTATTTGTTCAGTATTTACACTTATACATTTTTATCTAGGTAGAAGGCAGCTGGTATTGAAGAGGATGGTTTCGTGAATGTCTAAGATGTGGCGAATCAGTGGAAAAGATGAATTAAATGTAAGTTCTGTAATGTTGAGTTAAAATGTAAAGAATGGGTATTGCCAAAAGTCATATTAAAGTTCACTTAAAAACATGAAAAAAGACATCAATCTGATAGCAGCACATTATCTGGAAATCCGTTTCATGAAAGATATTTGATAAAAAATGTTTGTTTAAGAAAAGTATATGGTTTGAAATAAAGACACAACATGTATATATATTGTACAGTTATTGTTCACTTTCTAACAAACCTATTCTTGAGAAATTAATTTTTTGGACATTAAAGTTGTTTTCCTTCAATATTAAATTGTAAGAATTATGCATTGTTTCAGGTGAGAAACGTAGATGGTTTAGGAAACGCTTAAATGTCATGAGAAGAGAGATTACAGCAAGAAGGTATATTTTGTGTCATGCAATTATTTTTGTCTCATATTTAAAACGATTAGTCGACATGCATTATCGAGTTTATGAAGGTCACCACGTAGAGTCAAAGATGACTAAATTCTCTTATTTCCATTTGGTACACAAATAATAAATAATCATACAGATATGTCAGATTTCATTGATATAGTAGTAACGATATATGCCAACTATACTAACCTCTACACAACCGACTACTGTTTGAAATAGTTTCACAAGCCTGACTTTTTTTGTATTTTAACCTTACCTTATAAGGCATACTTGTATACTTACAGATGGAGGACTGTCCTATTTGTCAGAAAAACATAGAAGATTGTGATTCACCCACTGTGCGTCTTGGAGAGAAAGGCTGTACTGGAATTATCATTGCCAACAGCAGAAATGAACGTCCGGTGGAGGTGAAACCTGGGGATATAGTCCACACTCAATGTCGGAAAGACTTTACAAGACCTCGAAAAAACTCGAAAGCATTGACACCTATCATTTTTTCTCCCCCAAGAGTTCTTAGATCTGACACTGAACAATTTGATTTTAAATCAAAATGCTTATTTTGTGCTTCATTTGCTAAATGTTCTTCATTTTCAAGAAAAAGATCGCATGATGTCTATCTCGTTCGTAGCTTTGATTTTCAAAATAAAATTCTGCAACATTGTGTGGAAAGAAATGACAAATGGGCAAATGAAATTCATTCCAGGTTGATTCAAGTGCTGGACCTCCCGGCAGCAGAGGCAGTGTATCACCAATCATGTAGTGTGAATTTTAGGACAGGTAAAAAAGCCTTTAATTCAATTGACCAAGGTCCGATTGCAAAGGAAATGAAATCCCCTGGTAGACCACAGGCAACAGATCAGGCAATGGCTTTTAAACAAATAATTGAAACAATTGAAACTTGCGAAAATGCAACATTGACTGTCAATGAATTGGTAAGGCAAATGTCGGAAATATGTGGTGATAATTGCTATTCATCTAAGCACATGAAAAAGAAGATATTAGATCACTTTGGCGAGTCAGTGATTGTAAGCAGCATTGGTGGAAAAAATGACATCATAACTTTAAGGCAAAGTGTATCGTCTATTGTTCATGCCTTCTATGAAAATTCAAGAGAGGTGTCTGAAGTAGAACAGAAACGGAAAATCATTGAAACTGCTGCCTTATTAATCAAAAATGACATCAACAATGTAGTAAATGCAAAAGACGTCTATCCTTCCTTTACTGACATATCATCAACAGAGAAAAACATTGAGTTCTTACCAGAAAGCCTGAAAACATTTCTCGGAAAGTTATTTCCTGAAAAGTGTACTGTAAAAACAGCTTCAGTTGGACAGAGCATAATACAGTCATGTCGCCCTAAAGGTTTGCTCACTCCTCTGCAGTTAGGTCTTGGCGTGCAGCTACATCATCATTTCGGATCAAGGTTTCTGGTTGACACCTTGAACAGTCTTGGGTTTTGTTGTTCATATTCTGAAGTACAGAAATATGAGTCAAATGCTGCTGCTGTGTTATCAACACACATACCATGTCAAGAAACAGGCATACCCTTTCTGCAATTTGTTGCTGACAATGTTGACCACAACCTTAGAACATTAGATGGGCATAATACATTCCACGGGATGGGCATCATAGCGACATCAACACCAGGCTCAGATGTTTCAGTTCCAGTCCCAAGGAAAGATGTATCAATGGATGAAGTATCTTCACTCGGCAAGATTAACATCCAGTACTTTGTACAACCGCCATTTTCAGAGGGCATTCAGTTTCAAGAACTACCCGAAATGCAGCCATCACATCAGTGTGAACCATTAGACTTGCTGTGCAAATTTGTTTGGCCTTTAAGACAATCCAGACCAAGCTGGTCAGGCTTTATGCAGATGTTTGAAAAGCCTTCAAAGTATTTCTCGAAGAAATCAGCCATCACCTTCATGCCAATGATTGATATCAACCCCAGTGATGCCACATGTATATATTCAACTCTTCATTTTGTTTGTGCCCAGTCTAAAAGGTATGGAAAGACACCAGTGCTGACGTTTGATCAACCTCTCTATCAGAAGGCTATCGACATTGTCTGTTCCCAAGTACCATCAAGTCCTCTGAAGATGATTGTGTTACGTTTAGGAGGATTTCACACTGAAATGAGTTTCCTTGGAAGCATTGGTCATATAATGACAAGTTCTGGTCTGCAAGACATCCTGGAGACAATATATGCCCCAAATGCAGTTACACATATGATGTCAGGAAAAGCCGTACAGCGAGCCATAAGAGGTCACATGCTATTAGACAACGCGTTAACTATTTTGCTTCTTGAGAACGGTTTTCAGATACAAAACCAGACTGACAGTGATAAAGTACATACTTTAAACATTCAACAGTTACCCAGTACCTATGATAGTGAAATAGGAGCCAAGGCACAACTTTCTCAAGACATGTTACAAGACAATAACCTTATTAATTTGACCAAAGTGTATGACAGTTTGGGAAAAGAAAACTCAATCATGCAGACAGTGGGTGAATGTAAAAATCTACAAACCCTCAATAATATGATTCATTCTGAAAGACAGCGGCTTTCCAGAAACCGTACTGCCAGACTCTGGATACAGTACATGGACATGGTGTCAATATTACAACAATTCATACGAGCTGAAAGAACAGGGAATTGGGAGCTCCATTTAACCATACTGCCCAAGATGCTTCCATATTATGCAGCCTCAGGTCATAATCTTTACCTGAAGAGCGCCCATATATACCTGCAAAGTATGCTTCAGTTACCTGAAACCAATCCAGATGTGTATGAAGCCTTCATGGCAGGATACCATGTTATCAGACGAAGTGATCGCTATTGGGCAGGGCTTTCAACCGATTTGGTAATTGAACAGGTGTTGATGAGGTCAATCAAGTCTACGGGGGGACTTACACGGGGAAGAGGGATGAGCGAAAATCAACGAGCACTATGGCTGTTTTCAGTGCCGATATGTTTACAGATGAATAATGCAATGCAAGAATTTAGCAACACATCATACCAGACGAGTGAGCAGCACAAGGAAACAGGCAAATCTAGGACCACAAGAGATTCACAGGATATGACCGTTATACTCTCCTTCCTACGAGACCGAAACCCATTCAATGACCTAGACACAGAATTACGCAATATTGAGACAGGTGTAGTTGCAGACACATCTGTGAATGCTGATCAGGCAGAAGCAGTAGGGGAAACAATAGTGAAGGAAATGAGCGGGCAGACTGCAGGCAAGTTCTCATTCAAGCGATCCAAGCAAGTTGTAACCATGAGTTACAAATCAGACGTTAAAGTATTTGGTGAAGGAATTCACATTGATACACAGCTGCTGTTCCAGCGATTAACTACAGCAGCAGACAGATATGTTGACGATGTTTCAGAAGTGTTCAAGTACGAGCTCAGCAGTATTCCATCTTCGCTGTTTGACAATGCAGGTTTGCCCAGGGAGCCACAAAAAGCAACACTGGCAGATGCCCTCTGGAAACAAGGCGAATGTGCATCTATACCTGATGAAAACGTCCATACGCAAACAATTTACGTCATTGACGGAGGATCTCTGCTGCAGCGTCTTCAGTGGGCCAAAGGTTACACATTCGGGGAGATTTGCAAGGGCTATTATGACTACCTGCATCGACAATATGGAAACAACACAGTATCAGTAGTCTTTGACGGATATGAGCAGGGACCCAGTACAAAAGATGTCACTCACTTACGAAGGTCGAAAGGTCGAAGTGGGGCTGTTGTCAAGTTTACCATTGAAACTCCCTGTAGGATGAAGAAAGAGGTATTTCTTAGCAATCCGCAAAACAAACAAAACTTCATCTTCATGCTCGGTGAATGTTTGATGGGAGAAGGATTTTCAGTTCGTCACGCTGACAACGATGCTGACCTTTTGATTGTCCAGACGGCTGTTGAAATGGCAGAAACAGGTAACGTGACTGTTGTCTGGGAAGATACAGATCTTCTAGTCCTGTTGTGTTATCATTACAGAAATGATTTAAAGAATGTAATTTTCAAATCTGGTTCAAGAAAATCAACTGACATGAAAGGAAAGATATGGGACATTCGGAAAGCTACATCTCTGTTTGGAAATGACTTGTGCACGGTTCTTCCGCTGTTACATGCAGTGACAGGGTGTGACACAACGTCTAGAATGTTTGGAATAGGCAAACCAGCTGTACTTAAATTGTTCAAAAAGAGCCCTTTATTCCGCCAAAGATGTTTCAACTTCCTTACTGCAGATTATATGTGTGATATTCACAGGACTGGTGAGCAGCTTATTACCTGTCTGTATGATGAGCAGACCTGCCTGAAACTTGATGCATTAAGGTTCCAAAAATTTTCTGGCAAAGTTCAGGTGCAACAGTTACCACCCACATCAGTAGCAGCAATGTTCCATTGTCTCCGGGTGTACTATCAGACCAAGGTGTGGATGGGGGAATACAGTATTGAATCCCCTTGACTTCGGTTGGATCATTGTAGATAGAATGATGACCCAGTGAAAAAAACACTGCCTCCTGCACCTGAAAACCTTCTGAAGATAATCCGTTGCAACTGTAAGGCGAATTGTGACTCTAAGAAATGTACATGTCGTAAACACGGCCTTGAATGTTCGAGTGGTTGCGGTGATTGCAAAGGGGTTTCGTGTTCCAACTCCTTAGCTTTAGAAGAGTTTGTAGATGACGATGTGTGACAAACTGAATTAATGTCTGTAATGTGCCCTATTATATTTAGGGTTTGTTATATTGAAATAAGAATACAGAAAATATTAAAATGAAAAACACACAATGATAGTGGGTAAGGATATTTTAGCAAAGCTCAATTTACTAACATTTAAAGCACCAAGTTCTGAAAGAACACTTAAATTTAACCCATCTCTTTCATACTAATGGCATAAAGTTTTCATGTTTGAATAAAATTAATTTTAATAGAACGTTCAATATGTACATGTATTTTTTCGCATGATAGGTTTTGCATTCCTACTTTATACATAGTATACGCTATTTAAGCTTTTTATGTTGTTGTGCACCATGTACCTACCTGCTTACTCTGTACATGTCAAAAAGCTTATTTCTTGTATATGTTGATAATCAAATAAGAATGTGAGAAATGAGAAATCAACAATGGTAAATGGGAAAAATACTCTGAAACCGTTTAACCAAAAGTGGGTGGGGTAATTTTATACCTCATTTTTATGGCTCAGAATTGTAAAAAAGATAATTTTGTCATTTTTTATCTAACATACTCATTGGATTTTGTTATTGAATTAAATTTAGCATGTTTGAATGAACACTGCACTTTCAGTTTAGCTTATTGTACATTCTTACTTTGTTCTAAGTATAAGCTATTTTAGCCTTTAATATAAGTGAAATTAATACACTAGTTTCAATCATGTTATTTTATATTCTGTATGAAATATGTACTCTGTATATGTTAGAGAATTTTTGTTCTGGTATATGTTGATAATGAAATATGAAAATATGAAAAATCAGTTACATTAAATGTGAAAAAAATGAATTAACATTATTTTTAAACAAAGTGGGTGGGGTAATTATACCCATATTTATATATTTTCAAGGCACCAGGTATAAAAAAAACTTAATTTGATCAATATGTATGTTTAATACAATGGTATGTCATTACTGAATAAATTTTGATTGAATAAACATTGTTTTTCTAGTATAATTCATTCCCTTGTTACTTTATGCACATCATATGCTAATTTAAGCCTTTAAGATTTCTGAATGCACCATTTTCAATCACAACAATTTTTCCAAAAAACTGCAACAGCAACAGACCGGGACTCTTAACCAGTGAAAGTACAACAAATTTTCAACAAACTTGACGAGGAAACAGAAAGAATGAGTTTCGACGCCAAAACTGTTTCTTAATTGTTGATAGATAATAATGAGTTCAGTCAAGAAAATATGTACCGAATCCCCCTGAAAAAATATAACTATCACAATCTAAATTAGGAGGTTCTGAACATTGAGATAAAATGTTTCTTTCCTTAGCAAAAACGTTAAAATGAGTCATATTTATCAATTTGTTGGAAAACGATACTGCCTTTCTCTTTTTTAAATAAAAGTTTTGTAAACCTTTTAAATCCCACAAAACGGAATCTGTTCAATGATAAAAATTGTTTATAAGCTACGAGACAGTGACAGATCCGGATCACAAGGTGCGTTCTAATATCAAATTGTTAAAGATCCGGGTACTATGTCAGTTCAAATCCACAACACCCGAGGGAATAAATTACCTTGAAGTAATAACATTATTGTGTATAATCTTAAATATCTAAAGAAAATTCATTTACATAATAATATGTAAATGTAAAATTTAAATTGAAGCTATTTTGTTACAGCCTTACCCGTTTATAGGGGTATTTATAAAAATTCTTGTTTACAAATCCATGAAAAACGCACTGGATTTAGATAAAGGAAAATAAATAGTTTGTGTCATAACATGCAACCTACACGAGACATGTCGTAAATGGATATGAAAAGTTGCAAAAAGATTTTACTCAAGATAACAAGAAAAGATGCAGATATCTATATAAATGATTTTAGTTTATATTCATAATTTCAAAGGTAAACCTCAAATGCTTTATGATATAAAACCAATTTACTATACAAAATGAAATATTATTTTTTCATCACACCACAATGCAATTAGAAATAAAACTCTAGAAGAAGTGTAATATTTTCTGTATAGAGCTGTTATTAAAAAAATAGGCTGAACAAATAGAATATCATTTAATCATTTATTATGTAAATATTGTGCACGCATTAACAATATTGTAATGTTAGAAGTGTATGTTTGCATTTGTTTCAGACGAGCTTTGGTGCTGGCTGCTTATCACGCTGGTATACTTTAAGCTCGGGCATTTGGTGTTGCACATGGTACATAGTCATACTAATTATTATAGGACATATTTGTGCCGAGCACTATTAAAACTCCATCAATGGTTGGCACAGTAATGAACCGGACATAGAACATACCCTGTTAGTACTATGTTAACCTTTGACAGTTCAATTGTGACATTGACATTTGAGCTAGGAATAAAATGGTTGCACATGACATATCGTCTTGTTCTCGAAAAGATTAGATATTAGAGATAGCTTATATTAATTATGATATCTCGATTGTATTGAGTTATGAAGCGGAAAAACACTGTTGGCATTTAAACTGACTTTAGGTCAGTGGTCTATGTTTTGCACAATACTCGTGTTATTATGCTGAATATTGTGGCAAAAATACTAAAATTCGTTTGTTATGGACTGAGCACGACAGTGTAGGTGAACTGATTGTCGGGATGATCCTACACTTGCAGAAACGCTGGTTTTAAGACCGATAGACGAGTACTAAATTAAATTCATTCAGGTTAATAACAGAAACAGAGCGTAGTTAACACGCATGCATAATTCCAAGCCGTGGGTATTAAACATTTACCTCAAGGACACTAACGAATTGAGAAAGTCATTGGGCTAACTTGAGAAATTATTACTAGTATGTGACCTAAAGGGTTAAACCACAACAGTTTTACTTAGTTTTTCATTTCATTAATAATCTTTAGATAAAAAGTAAAATCAAGTGATTACGTCTAATCTCCTTTCTGTTCAATTCATGTACAAAGTAAAATAAAACAATGAAAATTGCGAAATAAATCACATGAACCAATTAACCTTTAGCCTGCTGGCGGCAAGTGATTCTGCCTTTGCGACCAGTGCAGACCAAGATCATCTCCACACAGGCTGGTCATGGTCTACACTGTTTGCTATTCTGTCTGTAAAATTTCAGTAAACACCACTTTGTTAAACAAGTGGTACTGCCCAAATTGAATGATAGACCAGTCCATTTTAGAAATTTAACAGGACAAAGGTTAAACAAGAGGGTCATGATGGCCGTATATTGCTCAACTGAGTTTAATCGCTTGCTTGAACAAATTTCTTTGCTAAAGCTTCTGAAACAAAAAGCAAACTAATTGAGAAGGTCATGGTAAAGAATCTTCAAGATTAGTACTAAAATCTGGTAAGAAAATATACAAATCTCTTTGCTGTAGATTCAAAAACAAGAAAGTTGATCAGGGCTAAGAGCATTAAAGATGAGCATTGAAATCTTTATCGAAAGTTACTGACGTGGTCCAAATTTCTATGCTGCTATGATCGGTGTGCAAAATGTCTGCTTCTTAAAAAAGAAAAAAAAAAGAAAAACAAGAACAAGAAAGTAGGTCAGTAGGTCAAGCTCACGGTCAAATTACCCCTAATTACTTGGAGTCATCAGTTAATGATTAAACGATCTAGGAAATATGATTAGATAATTTTTGAAGTATTATGTCCTATAAAACTCATATACTACGAGTGACCCCCGGGGCGGAACCTCTTTTAACCCCAGGGGCATAATTTAAACAATCTTGTTAGAGAACCACTAGGCAATGCTACATACCAAATATCAAAGGCTAAATCCTTGAACTTTCAGACAAGAAGATTTTATTTTTTTCCCCATATAAGTCTATGTAAAACTCGGGGTCACCGGGACAGGGTCTTTTTTCACCTCAGGGGCATAATTTGAACAATTATGTTAGAGGACTATTCGGCAATGCAACATACCAAATATCAAAACCTAGGCCTTGCAGATTTAGGCAAGAAGATTTAAAAAAATAATCCTATGTAAGTCTATGTTAAACTTGACACACCCTGGGTGGGGTCTCTTTTCACCTCACGGGCATAATTTGAATAATCTTGGCAAAGGACCACTAGGCAATGCAGCATACTAAATATCAAAAGCCTAGGCCTTGGAGTTTCAGAAGAAAATATTTTTTAACATTTTTTCCTTTATAAGTCTATGTAAAAGTTGGTACCCCCGGGGCGAGGCCTCTTTTCATCCCAGGGACATAATCTGAACAAACATAGTAGAAGACAACAAGGCAATCCTATACACCAAATATCAAAGGCCTAGAACTTGTGGTTTCAGACAAGAAGATTTTTAAACATTTTTCCTATGTAAGTCTTTGTAAAATTGGACCTCTTTTTACCTTAGGGTTTTAATTTGAACAATTTTGATAGAGGACCATAAGGCAATGATACATTCCAAATATCAAATGCTTAGGTCTTGTGGTTTCAGACAAGAAGATTTTTTTCTATATAAGTCTATATAAGATTGAGACGCCGGGATGGGGCTTCTTTTCATCCCAGGGTAATAATTTGAACAATCTTGGTAGATGACTACTAGATGATGTCACATACCTAATATTAAAGATCTATGCCCCTTGGTTTTTGACAAGAAGATTTATAAAGTATTTTCTAATATAAGTCGACATAAAACATGTGAACCCCGGGGCGGGACCATATTTGACCTTAGGGGGATTATTTGAATAATATTGGTAGAGGACCACTAGATGATGTTACATACCAAATATTAAAGCCCTAGACTTAGTGTTTTTGGACAAGAAGATTTTCAAAGTTTTTCACTATATGCCTTACACACCGTAAAGTCAACACTTTTTATATTCTGGTTTACGGGAGATTTTTCAAAAAAATTGGGTCTTGGGGGACAAATAAAAATAAAAACCCCAAGTTTGAGCAGTCGACCAAATTAATAAAAAATAAAACGTCCAAAAGGATACAATTTTTTTATTTTTTTGTACACCACAGAAAACAAAAGCTTGCAAGCTTAAATTGCATACAAACTCACAAATGAACTATTCTGAACTGGTTTATATACATTCATCACAGTATATATGTTTGTTTTCTTTATGTGTAGCTTGATGCATAATGCCATTTTAAAGTCACCAAGGATAGTTTATTTTGTGTTATTTGTTATGTATCTATTTGTAAAAATACTTAAATTCTTTTTAATAACTACACACAGTTACGTGAACAGATTGACGGATTACCCTACACTCTGAAAATGTTTATTAACTAGAACAGACTAATTAATCATTAAGGTTAATCAGAAACACTTAGTTACACGCATACATAATTCAGCCGTGGATAAACATTTGACTCAAGACATAAGAATGAAAAGTCTTGCTAATTGATAAATTATTACATGTTTGAATCGTGTAACCAAATGTTAAACACACAAATTTTTTAGTTTTGTTAATTTCAGTAATCTTTGAATAAAAGTTAAATTTTGATACGTCAATCCCTTTTTTCACGACAAAAAAACAATTGAATTTGCGAAATAAAAATAACAAACCTTAGCCGCTGATTTTCAACACTTTGCGCAGTGAGAAAGATCATCTCCACTGGTATGGCACTGTTGCATCTGTCGTAAGATTATGCAGTCAAAAACACTATACAATTACTGGAATGTGTACCATCATTTAGTTTCACTAAAGTCAAAGGGCCATGGGGCCCGAATTAATAGTTGTCTGACAACTTGCACCTCAAACACAAACTATTGAAAGGTCTTTCTTCAGATTTACTGGAAATTCAAGTTGAAAATGAAAATCTCTTTGCTGGAGCTTCAATAAGAAGTTATCTTGGTTAGTAGCAATTAATACATGATATCGAATCTATGAAATACTGACGGAGTCCAATTTCTATGGCAATATTCGGTGGGGCTAATTTGCTTCAAAAAAAAAAAACCACAGATAGGTCTGGCACGTCGACAATTACTAATTACTAGTCTATTAATATTTATCACAGAAATATTTTAGTCAACTTTGCAAGTATTAGTCTTTCTCATTGACAATGCGGCGGTATTCTTTAACCAGTGCATTAAAATTTGGTTAGTATACCACTAGGCAAGCCTTAAACTCAAATTTCAATGTGCATAAGACTTTGCTTTCCAATTGATTTTTTGTTTTTCCCCTTTTAATCAATTGTAAACTTCGGCAGTCCCCGAACAGGTCGTTTTCCAAATCACATATTTAGAACAATTTGTTAAGGATATCGCAATCACATACTCTATCAACTGGACCTTGAATTAGGCAAGAAGTAGTTTAAAAAATATCCTAATGTAAGTTTTATGTCTGCACCTGTTCTCTTTCACTCACGGATAATTTGTTTTCAATAGACATCTGTGCCAACGCATCCCAAATATTAAGCCTATCTGAACTTTCAAAGAAAATTATTTTTACCTATTTTTTCCTTTAAATTTGTAAATTGACCACCGGCCGCCATTTTTCATGCTCAGGTGAATATTGATAAAAACTACAGTAAGTACAACTTAGCAATCTGCAGAACAAATTATGACGGCGCGCGTGTATTCAAAAAAAATATAATAAAATACTAAATATTTCTATTTTCTTTGTTTGGCCCGGTGGACTTCCCGTTAATCTTGAAAATATAAACATAAGCTGCTACATCAAATTTCAACTAGGTCTTGTGGTTGACAAGTGCATTTATAAATCAAAAGTAACCGTGGTTTTTACCCCGGGTAATAATTTGACATCTTATCGACTACTAGATGATGAATACAATTAATGACTTATCTTGGATTTTTGGAAAAGAAATTTATAAGTTTTTCATAAATGCATCCATAAAAACATGTGTCGGAAAGACCTTAGGGTTATTGAATAATATTGTTTAGACCACTAATGAGTTACATAAAATAATTAAAGTAATTAGTGTGTATTAGTTACACAAAGATACTCAAATGTTTTTCACTATATAATCTATTTCTAACCTGACACTCATCACCGCCAAAACCATGCGCGCCATATTTGACCGTGCGAGAAGAGAATTGAAAAACTGTAAGACATAGTGAACAGCATACAAGTAATAACAACCCAGATTGGGTTGGAAAAAATAGAATTTAAAAGTATTTCCCTTTCTTGCTAGGCTACCACTGTAGAAATTCGTTCCTGCGGTAACCAATGGACATGGCCGGGACATAGCTCGAGTTCATCGAAATTGACGCCGTTTGGCTAATGGTGGACGGACGCGACATACGAAGCGACAACATGCCACTCACAACACTCTGGAGTCATTCATGCTCAATAGTAATCAAACTAACATGGCCTTCTTCTAATACTGTTGAAGGGTAAAAAAATACAAACATTCCATGCTTTGAATGATTCAGTGAAAATCAGATATTTGGTACATCTGATATCAAACAGGTAGTTATATGAGTAAGAATTGTAAGTTGGGTTTCTGGATGCGAGATTCAAATGTTTGCCCATTAGAGGTAATTCAACCTCGACGGAAATGACCCGCTCTGAGGTGATGGGTACTATATATTTAAATGCCTTACACCCGTAAGGTCACATTTTCACTTGACGAGTTTTTAAAAAAGGTCTTGGGGGACAAATAAAATAAAATACCTAGGTTTGAACGTACCAGGGAGATATAAGCGCTGGTCTTGGTTTCTCTAGAGGTGTTCCGTAGGTTGCGCCGCAGAAAGCCGAGCATGTTGTTTGCTTTCTTGGTCACTCGGTCGATATGTGGTTTCCATGAAAGTTCAGAGTTAAGGTCACACCAAGGTACTTAGATGTTTTTTTTCACTGGATAGCTGGATGTCTTTCAGTATGTAGTTAGTTGAAATGATATTGGTTCTTGTCTGTGTTGCACGTAGAACACTGCACTTTTGCGGGTTAAAGTCCATACCCCATGTAGCTTCCCATATAATATAGTTGTTGCTTCAATCTGTGCGTAATGAAAGTACACTTTAAAGGCTGATAAAGTTTATACTTTTGTAGTGTCGCATTTATAATATAATAAATAATCTGACCTATAAAACTATTTAAGCAATATTTTTTGAAACAATTGGAATAAAGGAATACAGACCACTGACGATATCGTAAAAGATGGCTAGGTGGAAACGTATCTATTTATAGTCGTTTCTTATAAAGGATTAAATGAATGAATAAATATGTAAATAAATAAAATAGATAAAAAATAATTACACATACATTATGCAATTTTGTATCTTGTAATTTGCTTTTTACAGGATCTCTGGTGAATACACAAGTATAAAAAAAATAGTGCCTTTAAAAAAATACAATATTATATTTTCCAGTTGCTATCGACATATTGCTACCTCATTCACGAAATCAAATAGAAGGATAAACAATTTTAGTAACATTTTATTTTTCACAAAAAAAATAAATCATATATATGATCTATAATTAGACATTTATCTGATCATGATAAATTAATATCTAACATTGATTATTTTTCGTGTAAATCAGTTAAATAAAGCATTGGTAATGGTAGTAGAAATGGACCATATCGCGACAGTTTACAAAACAGGGTATGATTTTTTTAATATTTACTATTCGGGTTAAGGTAAATACTACTACACGTGGTTTCATTTAAATGCAGACATACGCTTAAATTTAACAGTATATATGACGGATATAAATGCATTGTAACAAAATAGGGTTATCATTCGTACCTGACAGCAAGCAATCGACCGGGTGTACTGAACTATTTAAAGGTATGTTGCATTTTTTTCTCTATAAACAAATATTACTTATAACATATTACTGATATGTTATAATATTGTCATTATAAATATAATAAAAAAAACATGTATTATCTTTGAGTACATACGTTCAAAACTAGTATGGTAGTCTGTATTTGAGAATTTTAAATTGCTTCATTATTTAGTGTTACAAGAAGGAGATTTTTCTTGTTTTAATTTTTTTAAATGTTACTTTCAACGCTTTATACAACAGAAGAAAGATTGCAATAGTACATTGATGCTATCGGTAGGTTAACTTTCGATTGAATATCTAACTGAGATAAATATTTCTCATTATCTTATACTGATTACTTGGGACATCGTTATACGCTCAAAATCACAACTGAAACAGTTCATTCATGCAGAGAAACTGCCAAACTACCTTGTGGTGGATCTACCATAAACAATATCCCGAGGATCATATCAGTTTTTCAGTCAAAACTAAAGAATGAATCTGCCGCAATGCCGTCAGGGTATGCGACACGAAATTACCGTTGGCTTTATTATCAATATGCGTATATTTGAGTTTGACAACAACCTTATCCTATTGTTTGAAAATAACTTTTTTCATACAATTTTATGACAGTAAATACATTTTATTCTTAAACCGCTCACATAATTCTTTCTGGATATCCATTATGAATGCCTAGACTACATCTACTGCGGCATAGTTTGCATGTACCTAGAACCACTGGTTGCTTAAGAAATCTTAATTTTATATTTGAAAACCTCTACGAAAATTGTGTTTTCCCTATTCCAGGTTTTTATGGAAAAAAAAGAAAAAAAGATTATATATTCATACTTCCAATGTGACTATTTTTTATAGCATGACTATTGTTTGTAGCATAATGATCAATTTTAATAGTTTCATTTCGGATATGAAATGTGTGAGCGTGTTTAAAGTGTTTAGTGGTCGCAGATAAAAACTGATAAGAAACTGGAAATTTTGAACCTGCTGGTATATAAATCTGAATGTAACTGAAATGATATAGAGTATCGTGTCAGACAGTATTAGCGGTTAATATATTTATTTAAATATCAAGGTTTAATTCTGAACGAAATAATCAATCATTATGCTTTATACAATACTGAAAAGGTATGTTTTTCTTCTACACTACATTAAAACATAATACATACTATCAAATAATAACTGAATTAAGTACTACAGGTGATACTTCAGTTTTTGTAAAAGATACTTTATATTTTGATTCAGAATGTTTAGAATTTTTCATTCAGTTTGTTTCCTGATGTTTCCGACAAAAGCTATTGCCATTGTTGTTGATGAATGAATGGTTCATCCGTATGCAATGTAAATATATCTATTCAAATTACAGGCTCGGTCTTGATCGTCTTTTTGCAAAGCTGAGACCGGAATACTAGTTAAACATAGGTAGTTGTGTTGCTGCTATTGTCAAGAAGTTTATCCATTTTTATCCCCTGCCGATGAAATCGGGAGTGGGTATTGAAATGGCGTTGTCAGTCCGTCCGTGCGTCCGTCCATCCGCAGCCATTTCTCAGTAACTAGCAGGCAGAATTTCATGAAACTTGAAATAAACATGAACCAACATACTGCGATGATGCCTGTCAAGTTCTTTTGGATTGGTCAATTTCCTTTAGAGTTATTGCCCTTTATTTACTAAAAAATGCCCAAAAATGCCCGTTGGCAGCCATTTCTCAGTAACTAGCTGGTAGAATTTCATGAAATTTGAAAAAAAGATAAACAACATACTGCAATGATGCCCGTCAAGTTTTTATTATTATTATTATTTTTTTTTTTTTTTGACTGGTCAATTTCCCTTAGAGTTATTGCACTTGATTTAATGAAAAATGCCCAGAAATGTTCGCCTGCAGCCATTTCTGTCAGTAACTATCAGGTAGAATTTCATAAAACTTGAAATAAACAGGAACCAACATACTGCAATGATGCCCGTATTTTTTTTTTTTTGATTCAGTTTCCCTTAGAGTTATTGCCCTTTAATTGTTTAAGAATCCACAGACTTGTACATAACAAACCAGCCAATTGGTAGAATTTCATTAAACTTCTTTCATTCTTTTCCATGAACATTTTTTTATAAACAGGTGAAGTTGTGTACCCAAACCTGGTCACCACCTTGCCTTGGTCACACCCCCTCTCTCTCCCCCTCCCCCTCCTCAAAAAAAAATCCTTTTTTTTTCATGAATATTTTATTAACATGCAAAGTTGTACCCAATCTCCACTCAGTCATGCCCCTCCCCGTGATCATGCATCCCTCCCCCCCCCCCCCCCCCCGATTTTTTTTCTTTCCATCAATATTTATAATCAACATGTGAAGTTTTGTACCCTCACCCGGTCACCCCCCCTGCCCCCCCCCCCCCCCCCCCCCCCCCCCAAAAAAAAAAGCATTCATTTTCTGTTAAAATTATGTTGACTAATGAAATTATTTGCTTCTTAGTAACATCCTTAACTTTTTGCCGGGTATATTTTTTTGCCATTCCTCACCACAAACCCTTTCGGCGGGGGATACCAATTCATTGAATTTGCTTGTTAATTCAGTTTTAGTAGGCCCAGGAACACACTTCCTTGTTGCCTTTGTCATAAAATTGTTTGAGACGAAAAAAATGCACAAAAAACACTGAAAAATGAGACGTGTCAATGGCATTTATTACTTTTATAATAGGTTCAAATAATAAGATATTTGTGAATAAGATGTTAAATTGTCGGTTTATTTTTCTTGCGTGTTTTAGGTTAAAATCTCATCCAAAATATCCTGATCATTTCTAGCGAATATGACTTAATCTGCCAAATGGTTCCGGTAATTAGATATGTCAGCGTCCAATTACTTCATTTGATAACTGTTTATCTGTTCGATTTAACTTTAAATTAAAATAACACGTAATATATATAATAAACCTTATAAGTGGCTTAAGTAATTTGATATGTCCGCTGTATGTAGAATTATTATATTATCTTTAACTATTGAATACTTTTGTTCGCTGTTGAAGCAGATTACTGAGAAATGTAATGGTTTTGATAAGTTGATAGGTCCGATTCTTAAAACATCTCATGATTTATGAATTCGTCATTTTGTTTGGTGTTTCATCAGAATAGCATGAATGATATACTTAAATATGTCTTTTGCTTTATACAAAGAAATATTCGTTTATCTTTATCTATATCTGGTATACATTCCTCAATTAAAGATAAAGAAAATTATCTTTAACTAAAACTGGTATACATTTCTCAATTAAAGATAAAGAAAATTATCTTTAACTAAAACTGGTATACATTTCTCAAATAAAGATAAGGCAAACAAAAAATCAAATAAAGGTAAGACATTTTACATAAGACTGAAAACACATGAAACATAGTATTCAAAACGGAAAGATTGTGGAAATATGAAGAGGATATATAAATTAGGTAAGGTAATATTTAAAGAGTAATAAATGAAAAACAAATCAAACGTAGCAAAACATTTTGTGATGACGCTAAGATATATGTATAAAGCAAGTGTCTGGACTATTCGACTTAAATAGAAATAGGGCAAAACCATTGTTACTGAAACGTAATGTAGGAAAAGTGTATCCTGTATTATTATGACTATTCTTTCCTTATTGGACAAATAAATTCTAAACTAGAAATATAATCATTATAAATCTGTTCTCTGCAAGTAACTGCCAACTTCCCCACATGAATCAGAGGTGGAGGACTTATGATTTCAGACATAATGTCGTTTATCAAATAGTCACAGAAAACATATACCCTGCCCGTGGATCGAACTCGCGACCCCGCGATCCGTAGACCAACGCTTTTACCTACTTATCTAAGCGGGCGGGCTCCATTGTTATAGTATGTTAATGAAACACAAATCTTTCGAGATTATTCGTTTTTTAGTTCAGCTGATTTATAATTAATGGTTGATCAAAATAAACAAATGGAAAGTATTGATGTGGCTGATCATTATAACACATTATCTATGAATGGCAAACAACAAATTCATACATCAACTTTTCAACAATGCTTTTCATAATTACCACATGCACTGTACAATATGCATCAATTTGATAATGAGAACAATAGTTAAGCCATTTCTCGCTTCCTGTTTCAGCAAATTTGAAACGTTGCAAAGGGAAATCGCTTATAGAGAGAAACAGTTCAGAATGAGGACAGCGGATAAAGTGTTCACAGTTGCGTTGCTAGCATATTTTATTCCATGCTATACTTGAGTTTTACATAATAGTAAGTAATTTTATCTTCTTTCATTTGCTTGCTTGAACAATTCCTATCTTAATATAACTTCCCGTTACTTTACACACAGACTTGTTAGATGAAGTCATGATTCAAATATATTTATATTTTTCACAAATGTATTTTGTTATCTGATTTTATATGCATCTATTTTATACATTGCCTTTCCTTTCTTATCAGTCTCAGTGGATGGTGTGATTGGATCTATTATTTATGCATGGGAGACTTTTAGAAAGAATGACCAAATATGTCTATATTCCCGCGAAATTTGAAGTTAATACTAAAATAGATTTGTTTTATTTATCAAGATATTTACGTTTTTCATTAGAAACTACTAGGAAATTCAGCGGCCAACTCACGCCTGTAGACGCTAATGTGTGTACAACACAGAATATTACTTTTACCAGTAAACTTCTCCAATCTCCATCGCTTAACTTCTCCATCGGCCTTGCTATTAAATATTCAAATACAAATACAACATACGTGGCAGTAGATTATGATAAAGTAACAGAGATCAATGAGACGATGTCGCAATTTACACTGTACAATATCACTTTGGATACGGAAAATGAGTCAGAACCTGTATATTTCTATGTTAAGAGGTACTTTTGGCAATGCACTACTTTGGTTATTTATGGCGCGGCTCTAATAATAAGCCTTTCAATTTGTGATCAATGTCAGTAATTAGAAATAGAATTGAATATAATGGCACAGTCTGTAAATATTGATTTGAATCTGAACTAAATAGAAAGCAAATTATGCATGCATTATTCAAAACAATTAAGTAAAATTAATTCCCTATTCATTTAGATATATATCAAATCCTTATACAATTCTGTTTTCCTAAGTATCCTAAGTATCTTTTGATCTTTGTTTCAGTCAAGCCAAATCCAGTTTCGAGCATTTCATCAAAGGTTATCAACAGTACGTGCATTCAGGTATTTTGGAATACAAGTGATTCGGAGCCACAGCATCCTAAAGAACATAGAATTATTGTATTCAGTAAATGGGATAATTTTACGGTAAATTACGAAATTCTATCTACTACAATGCAGTCTTATCCAGTTCCATTACCGGCTCATGCCTTAACTAGGACAAAATCATCGTATCAAATTTTATTTTGTAATCAGGTAGAACTCTGTGTAAAACTAAATATTATACACAAATCGCACATATGAAATCTGTAAGAAGATCCTGTTGAAGCATAAAACATTACCAAGCAAAGCAACAAGCAACATCAGACTGATATTCATTTTTGAAAGATTGATACAGGAGCTATTTTTCGATTTTATATCAACATTGTACTGGACATTTTCTGTTACTTTCTACTTAAATGTGCAGATTGATGAATCTAAAGCATGCATACATTTCTTGAATAAAATCCCGCGTGTTTCAGCACGATGTTTTTTTTTTATAACTGTGTTTAAGGTACTTGGTGCTTTGGAAATCTATCTATACTTTTTTTTGTAGATGACTTTTAAAACATCTGAGACCACTGAGCAATTTCCACACAGTCGGACCTTTTGCAACCTACATCCATACACTGAATATACATTTAGTGTAAGTATACAGCCGATTGGCCTCTACTCAGGCTTTTTCAGTGACGAGACAAAAAGTGTATCAAGGACGTTCTCTGACAGTAAGTAGATTTTTCTACATTTAATTACATGTATATTTTTATTACAATCATAGTCAAGAAGACACGACAGAAAATTGAATTTTATAAGAATGAATTTAGCATTCATCGTAAATTATTACGGTAGTTAGTGTGTTTGATGAGAGAACATAAGTTATAGTAAAACTTCAACATATTGATTTTGGAAACTGATGTATCGTTAACAAGAACAAGAAAGTTTTACATATTGAATTTTGTGTTAGTATCGTTATATCTTTATATTATTTGAATTTTCTTTATCGTATTTCATTTTCTTGTAAAAACCTATATAAACACGTCTCAAGAACTCTAGTTTTAATGTTCTGTCGCTATCAAATTTCCAGTTCCAAGTGCAAGTCCAGAGTTGATAGAAGGGGGCTATAGCTCTAATCAAAGAGGCTGTGATAAAGGTTGTCAGAGAGTTGTTTGCATATTTTGGAAGGTAGGCTTCTTTCATATTTCACTATTTACATCGAAACTCCGTCTTTCTTTATCAGTAAGCTCAGCTTCTTTGTTCTCAACCAGATTATTTCTCATTTAGATAAACACAGAAAGACTACATTGTATATGTGCATAACTCGGAAGAGGTATATCCCGGTAGTCAGTTTGAATTAGATCCGCAGATTAGAAATACAATATAACTGTTGTGAAATAAAAAAAAAATATGAAGATATATTAATTGCCACTATCTACGGTTTAAGGTTTATATGTAGCAGCTACTTGTATAAATAGTTGTGAATAGTACATTAATGTTGTTTTGAATAACTTTACCATGTTTTAGTCAATCAAGGAAGAACATAAGAATGGACAAATGAGGAGTGTCCAGGGTCTGTTTACTGCCATTAATGCGAAAATACCACCTCTACAAGATGACTGGGCCACAGATTCCACGTATAGTTGCTCCTATTTATTGTGTAACACAAACTATAACTACACTATTAAGGCCAGGAATGTAAATGGTACATCAGACAATGGCTCGACAATCACAATACCATCATTTAATCCAGGTACGTTTATATGACACATAAAATGCAAAGTGCTTTAAATTAGTAAATATTACTTTACATATTGAAAATTGAATATTTATTCATAAAGCCAATTTTATTAGTATCACTTAATAAACTACTCATTTTCACAAAACTACTGAGCACCAACGTTTTTTATCTAGGGAATATGCCGCCACAATTTGTAGTGGAATCAACTAATACATCAGAAGTTTACATCAGCCTTGACCAACGAGAAGATCGCCATACCAAACAGTATATTGTAGCGTGGTGCCGAAATAAAAATAGAGATTGTCAGGTATGAGGTGTCAGAATCTAATAAATACTGAGAAAGTACAACAGATTTAAGATCTCAGAACACTGGTTTAAAATAATTTAAAGCATTATTTTAATTTTACTATTGCAAAGCTAGAACAATTTAGCACAATTTGTTAAGATACACATGCTTGAAATGGTACATGAGATTAGTACAAAACCGTTATATTAAGAACAGAACACCCAAATAGTTACGAAAAACAAAATCAATATTGACAAAGGTAAGAGGGATGACAAAACCAAAGTACATGTATTTACTGTTGTAAAGTACTGTCAACACAAATTGTAATAACGTAATTTTGAAGAAAGGTCTGAAGACTCAAAATATTCAAAGATAAACGATAAAGATAAAACCAACATCTTTAAAAAAACTCCCTAATAACGATAAAGGTGAATTTAGTCAAATGCCTTAAGATTTAACGACGCCGTGCTTTCATTGTGATGCTTTCATTAAGTTTGCGTTAATTCGTATTTGTAAATTTCTTTTACAAATTTCATGAGCGATACTTTAGTCATAATGAGTCGTTTAATTAAAATACTAAAATGTGTGAACACTTATGCCATGCATCTCGGACAGGGTACTCAAAGTGAGTACTTGATCTTTATCTACAGTGTCATACCTTGACGTTAACGTCCATTCGTAGATTTCCCATTTTCTCCCTCTATCTCCGCTGTCTTTTAGCAATTCTGGACCATTTTAGAATCTTTTGTATCACTTGAAGATAAAAGTTCAGAAAAATGTCGATGCAGTAAAAGTTCATTGGCATATCTCACATTTCCTGTTGGAGAAACTTCAATATGTTCTAGGTAAATAATAAACACTTCGATGCCTACGGCGTGTTTTTAGAGATATTAAAAAGCAGAAAAAATACAAGTAAAAGAAATGTGATATTTTCATCGTGTGGATTTTCTTCTCAGTACTCTATTTTATATGGCTACTTTAATATTTTCAGCCAGGTGATGAGTTCAGTTGGAAACACTTTCCTTCAAACACAACAGAAGCCGTTTTACATATAAAATCATCACAGGACTTTTTGTACGGTGTTAGTGTATTAACAGAGGATGGAAGCAGTGGTGTATCGTGGCAGGATTGTGTATATCAGAAAAATATACGTACGTTTTATCTTTTGCAAATATTATATAAAATACACTAAGCTGTTTCCTTGGTTGTAAAATTGTATCTATAAATTTGCAGTATTTCTCCACGAATATCATTTGACTGGTAAATGCTTGTGAAAAAGTATTCCTGTGCATACTTATGAAATAGTTAGAAAAACTAAACGAATTACTTCGCATAGTATTTAGTAATAAATTACAAAGATAGTTAATTAATTTAATTAAGAAAGTTAAGGACAGTCGACTTGTTTAGTGGGAGTGTATTCATTTTACAACAGCCCCAAAGAGGGAGCCTCAGAATGTTGTGGTGTCGGCGGGATCTGATGATAACACACTGGTTGTCAAGTGGGATAAACTGGCATGTGAATCAAATGAGCCATACATAGCCATGTACAATGTGCAATTCAACAAATTAGATGATATAAATCGGAAATGTAAAAACAAATCTAAATCTAGACAATAAAGATGTTTTAAAAGCAATATTCTGCTTTTGCACTTGTTATACTAGACCCAAATTTGAAATTTGTAATATAGCTTATTTAAATATGAAACTATGCATAAGGTAAACATTTTATACATATAGAGTAAATGTGTACTAGCACTTAGATTTGTTTTAAGCAATGTTTTTACTACACGTAATTTTGTTATGAGGGTAACTATTTATGCACTCGTATTGTATATTTTAGTAAAATTGAATACATTTGATGAGAATTTAAAGTATTTGAAAATCTAAACATATATATCTTATTGAAAGACTTGCATTCGGTAACTGTTCTATTTATTTCATTTTTGTGTTATCAGTAACGTTAAAACTGGTTAAATGTATGAACATAGTACACAGCTAAATTAAATCATGTAGAAAAAATGAAAACGTATAGCGAAAAACATGAAATGTTTGAAACTAATTAATATATCTTCACGTCATTAAATGTTTTAATAAACAGCTATCAATGTGGCTGAGTCGGACGAAGCGAGAGTGGTGTTAAGAGACATGGAGGAAGATCAAACTTATCTTGTGACGGTGAGAGGAATCACAAAAGATGGACGTTATGGACCTGAGAGTCAACCTCAGAAAGGCGTACCAGTAAAAAAAAGTATGGCACTATATATTTGTGTTGGACATTTACGAAACATCAGTTAAACTGTGTGGCACCAGCTATATGTCATTGAAAGAGGGGGGGGGGGGTCCCAGTTAGGTGTCTGCGCAAAATGTTTTTTGATTTTATTTATTCTTTGTGGTAATATACCTACATGTATTAAGTTTCATTAACAAGTGTTACTGTTACCAGTTTTGACCTACTTTTATATATATTCACATTTAAAGTGGGTGGGGTAATCTGACATGTGACCAGCCAGGAACACAATTTCTGTTTTTTTTTTAAATGGTTCAAACCTTTTACCTGAAACTTTCATGATAAAATAACTATGCAATGGGCATTCAGACAATATGTTGCATTTTAAAATTGTACTGAATACTTTTTTCATCACAGAGCCACCAAGTGGTCTAATCAAATTTACTGATTTTCAATGGACGAACTTTACCAAAAAGCTAAAACATTTTTCATTAGTTGAGATATTAAGGTGTTATTTTCAGCAGATATTGTAAACTAATAAACATTAAAATGACAGTATATCAGTGTACTCTGATTGATATTGGAAGAGTGGTACACTCTCAAATTGGGAAAACGTGGGTGGGGTAAATAAATATTCGAAGCAACACTACAAAAATTGTGGAGTTGTTACGAAATGACCTCAGATTGTCTATTACTATCTTAATTGTGCCCCCATGAGTGGTATTTATATACTGTCATTTTAATGTTTATTTAGTTTACAATATCTGCTGAAAATAACACCTTAATATCTCAACTAATAAAAAATGTTTTAGCTTTTTGGTAAAGTTTGTCCATTGAAAATCAGTAAATTTGATTAGACCACTTTGTGGCTCTGTGATGAAAAAAGTATTCAGTACAATTTAAAATGCAACATATTGTGTGAATGTCCATTGCATAGTTATTTTATCATGAAAGTTTCAGGTAAAAGGTTAGAACCATTTTTAAAAAAATAACAGAAATTGTGTTTCTGGCTGGTCACATATCAGATTACCCCACCCACTTTAAATGTGAATATCTATAAAAGTAAGTCAAAACTGGTAACAGTATGACTTGTTAATGAAACTTAATACATGTAGGTATATTACCACAAAGTATAAATAAAATCAAAAACATTTTGCGCAGACACCTAACTGGGACCCCCACTTTTCGGAACTTTACTTAAACCTGCTTTTACCTTTAAATTTATGTTAATGGATTTTTTAATATTAGTTGTTCTCTTGATATAGTTTAAAGAATATTTTCTTTGTAATTTTATAAATTTCACTTATAATTATTCAATATATTAGTTAGAACTTATTTGCTTTGACATGTGGAAGATAAGACTGTTTCTTCTGTGGCGTATAAGCTATGCACAGGAGAATAAGTCACCCATACTTTGAAACGCTACACTTCTGTTACAATATTTTGAACTAAGGTTTTGGTTTGTTACAGAATGGATTTGCTACCTTGTTATATTGGTCTGAGAGCTCGCAGGCTTTTATTGCAACAATTGAGGCCAAAAGAAGTTTATACTTTTTTGGAAAGAGTATTTCATGTTCTCCATGAAAACCCATTTCTTAAGTGTTAAAGCCGTGCCTATCTATTTTTTGTTCACTTATGTTTGTGATAGGTAAAACTTAGTTGTAAAAATATTAGTGGGTAGGGTAAAGTTTTTTCACTGTTTAATTACAGTAACTATCTGATTGTAAGTACATGTATATATGTCAAACAATGACAGCAATAAGAAATTCATCAAAAAGGTATGAAGGGAAAACTGGATATGTAGTGTCAAATGTCAAATTTATGTAAAAATCACAAAAATTGGCATATCTGAAATTTTTTTTTTCCTTAAAAAATAGTTTGTCATCATAAGTCACTCATCATTATTTATGTAATGTGTATATACCCGCCAAAATCAGAAATACAAATATTATTACGAAAAGTCTAGGTTAACCATGATAATTGAAGGTAAAAGTTCATTTTTATGCAAAAATGTGAAAAATGTTACCTTTACTTTTTCTAATCTGTTTAACGTCTTCACATTATTAGTCGCTGAAGTTAAATCTTTTTAATGTTTGTATGTCAGGCAAAGTCAGCATATCAGATGTAACCCCAAAACTGCCAAGGGTAAAGCTAATATCAAAGGTAAAATTTGTGTGTAAAAACACATGAATAGCTTCCTGTTTATTAAATAACAGATACCTTTTTTCATCATTAGTAACTGCTCGTGATTTATTTTAATGTATATATGTCCCACAATGTCAGTAATAAAAATATAGTCTGTAATCAGTCAAGTTCAAATGTGATATTAAGGGTCAAAGGTCATATTCAAGCGAAAGAATGAAAAAATAGCTCTTTAACTTTTCTCTTTGTTAATAATATCTTGTCGATATTAGTCAATGATATCAGTTAATTTTAATATATAAATGTTAGGCAATGTCTGGTATCCACATAGAATTTGAAAACATTCAAGGTCAACCATAGTGTCAAAGGTTAAATGTCAAAATAGTGAGTAAAATGTTGCAATTATATCATCTATTTGTAATATTTTTTATTGTTTAAAAGTATTTGTTTTGTCACTGGCTGTTTTTCATTTTACTGTATATGTGTCAGACGATGTCATGGAAGAGAAAATAAGTTAAGGTCAAACCTGGTATTGAAGGTCAGGGGTCATTTTGTATAAAAAATAACAAAATGCTGCAATACACATTACTTTGTTCAAAAATAGCTTGTTGTTATAATTCACTGGTACCAATTTACTTTGATGTATACATGTCAAGCAAGGTTTGCATATCCCAATAAGTCAAAGGCAAACCTATTATCAAAGGTCAAAGGTCAAAATTCGCAAAAAGCAGCATTTTGCAATAATTTTTCTTTATTGTTTTAGGGTATGTTTGTCACTACTAATAAAACTGATCATTATTCATTTTAAAGTATATATACGTCGTAACAGACAATATCACTGTTGAAATAAAAATGAAAAATTTGTCAATTTGAAGGTAAAACCTGACATTAAAGGTCAAAGGTCATTTTCATGTAAAAAATCAATATGCAGCATTTACTTTTTCTTCGTTAAAATTATACTAATATATATTTTTTTTTTCATTGAAAATAATTCTTTCTTATGTATATTTGTAAGGCAATGTCAGCAATGCAGATCTAATTTCAAAAACAGTGATTGGTAAAGCTTATATCAAGGGTAAGAGGTCAAATTTGTGTGAAAGATCGCAAAAATAGCATTTTTGCAATACTTTTCATTGTTAACAGGTAGTTTGTCATTATTAGTATCTTATAGTTATTCCTTGAAGTGTCATATATATATATATATATATATATATATATATATATATATACCAATGTCAACAATGAAGATATCATCAGACGTGAGTCTAGATCAGCCCTGATGTTTAAGGTTCAAATTCATTTTCAAGTAAAAATTCAAAAGATAGCACTGTTATTTGAGCCGTGCCATGAAAAAACCAACATAGTGGCTTTGCGACCAGCATGGATCAAGACCAGCCTGCGCATCCGCGCAGTCTGGTCAGGATCCATGCTGTTCGATAACAGTTTCTCCAATTCCAATAGGCTTTAAAAGCGAACAACATGGATCCTGACCAGACTGCGCGGATGCGCAGGCTGGTCTGGATCCATGCTGGTCGCAAACCCACTATGTTGGTTTTCTCATGGCACGGCTCATTTTATTTCTTTGTTCAATAATATCTTTTTATTATAACTTGATGTTAATTCATTTTAATGATAACCTTTACTTACTTACTTACTGCGTTCTATGTTCTTATGGCAGTTTTTTATATTAAGATTATATGCGGCAATGAACTGCACCCTATTCTGCAGGTCGCTGGCATCTCCCTACAGATTGGTCTCAAATTGGATGTCTGTGGGCCAAACTTTCTGGCGTGCTCCTTCCAGATAGGAACAGCTCTGCAGGATATGGAATGGTGTTTGTTCCTCTGATCCGCACTGACATTTGACTGCTCTGCAACACCCAGATTCTTGATATGTTTTTTCAGGCCAAAGTCTCCAGTGCGCAGACGGAGGATAGTTGTTTGGTTGTGCCTGATTAGCTTGTATAGACTGTCACGATTGGGCAGGTAGCCTCCATTTATGTTCTTCCAGTCTGACGTAAAGCTGTTCTTCAGCAGAATCTGAGCTTCTCTATATGAAGTTAGAGGTTGGGGCTGTATTTGCTTGGTTGCTTCCTTTGCACGTTTGTCCGCAGCTTCATTTCCGGTTACGTTCACATGTGCAGGAGTCCATTGAAATGCTATATTGTTGTTCTCAGACAGGAGATTGATCTTTTCCAGCAGCTGTCTCGTTAAGTTGACTGATGAACCTGCTGAGAGCCTAAAGAGCTGACTTGGAGTCTGTTAGGAAAACAATATTTTGTTCCTTTTCTCCTCACGCATACTGTTGTAGTATGGCTGATGTCAGGAGCTTGCATTTCAGCTCTGAAGTTCGAGCATGACTTGCCGACTGGATGAGAGAGTGTGAGAATGGAGCTATCTGGAAATTTTATGTAGGCACCACTCCCAGCTTTTTCCACTGATCCATCGGTGTATGCTTGGAAACAAGAGTGTGCTGGATAGCGATCTTTGATCATTTCTAGATTAAGAGATTTTTGGTGAGCCTGAGGTTGTTTTTTCCATTTCTTCTATTCCTGGCACCTCCAATCTGATCTTGGGAGCACATTGTCTAGAAACTCATTCATCGGGCACAAGCGGCTCTGCCTCTGTGCCTAGTGCTGCTGCTTCCTTTTTTGCAGTTCTTTGACGATATGGTTGAGACTCTGTCATTTCAGTCTGTTCTTGGTTCTATTCTCGACTTCTGAGTGGAGTGGATGTGATGGTAAACTTTTTGCCTTCTCTGCCTGCACAAGGGCTTTGTACTCTCAACTTGTCTTTAATGGCTCAAGGTTTGATGTCTTTTCCATTTTATTTTATTGTTTTCATTGCTCCGAAAATTATCCTCAGGCCTGAATCTTGAACCTTTATCCAGTTGATCTTTGCTGGTTTTGGAAGCAGTTACCCATCAGGTGGATGCGTACTCTGATATTGGGCCGTACGGTGCCTGTGCAGACTTACCGTAGGATCTTTTTATTTGCTTCCCAACTTGCTCCAGCCAGTTTTTTCATAATGGCGAGTTTCTGGAAGACTCTCTCCTTTGACCCTAAATGTCAGGTTTGACCTTGACTAAATTTTCATTATTAAGGAAGAATGATATCGTTTGTTATATATACTTTAAAATGAATAATGATCAGTTACTAGTTTTGACAAAAATATTCTAAAACAATCAAGAAAATCCATTGCAAAAAGGCTGTTTTTGCGATTTTTTTTAGAACAAATTTGACCCTTGACCTTTCATAACATGTCTGGTTTTGACTTATTTGAATAAGACTACATTGCTGACGTTTGACATCTATACATTAAAATAAATTGCTAACGGTGAATTATAACAAGCTATTTTTGAACAAAGTAATGAGTAAGTATTCTACATTTTGATATTTTACGCAAAAATGACCCCTGACCTTTAATACCAGGTTTGACCATGGCTTTTTGTCTCTTCCATGACATCGTCTAACATATATACAGTAAAATGAACAACGATCAGTTACTAAAATAATACAAATAATTCTAAACAATAAAATATATTACAAGTATGTGATATCATTGCAACATTTTACTCACTTTCTTGACCTTTGATATTATGGTTGATCTTGAATGTTTTGAAATTCTATGTGCATACCAGACATTGCCTGCTATTCATACATTAAAATGAACTGATATCATTGACTAATATCGACAAGATATCATTAACAAAGAGAAAATGAAAAAGCTATTGTTTTCTTCTTTTACTTAAAAAATGACCTTTGACCCTTAATATCACATTTGAACTTGTCTGATTTCATACGATATCTTTATTACTGGCATTGTGGGACATAAATACATTAAAATAAATCACGAGCAATTACTAATAGTGATTAAAACATATCTGTTATGATTCCAAACAGGAAGCTATTCATACGATTCTTTTACACAAATTTGACCTTTGACCTTTGATATTAGCTTTACCCTTGGCAGTGTTGGGGTTGCAGTTGCAATGCTGACTTAGCCTGACATACAAACATTTAAACGAATTAACTTCAGTGACTTAATTATAATGCGAAGACATATCAAACAAACTAGATAAAGTAAAATAGGAAGTGGAAACTCCACAGGACGCTCAACACAACAAAAACAAAAATGTTGCAGGCTGGGTTTGAATGATCCTGTTCATGGACGGTAGTGGAAATGCATGCTACCGTCCACGCCCTCTAGCCCTGGGTTGAGCAGAACTCAACATTTACACATGTTAAAAGTACAAAAAACAATTTAGATACACCCACAGATGTGTTCATACGACAGAGCACATGGAACCTTCAATGCTACACAAGTGTGTAATTCCATGAAAAGCGGCGTATGGTCCCCAGTTAAAATAAATAATGGGTTTGACCTAAACGAGAAAACAATGGGCAGAAGTAAACAAACTAGAATTTAGAAAGGGGATCTGAGGTTATGGAGCCTGCATATCACAGGAACTGCCAAAAGACAAAAATAAAAAGCAGGCACCATATCCAAGGGGTGATTATACAATACCCAAAGCTATGAAAGCGGGATTATTGGAACCACCCAGGCCGAACTGTTCATGCTGAGAAACTAAACAGTACCAGTAACACGACATAAAAGTCGTGCTGAACAATCTGAGAAGATTGAAATATAACAGCCCTGATTGAATGTACGGGGAGACTTTTTGCGGCCGCCACACGGCACAAACAACGCTGCTGCGATAACACAATAGGAAGTGGAAACTCCACAGGTCGCTCAACACAACAAAAACGAAAATGTTGCAGGCTCGGTTTGATTTAGCCTGTTCATGGACGGTAGTGGAAATGCATGCTACCGTCCACGCCCTCTAGCCCTGGGTTGAGCAGAACTCAAAGGTAACATTTTTCACATTTCTGCATGAAAATGAACTTTGACCTTCAATTATCAGGGTTGACCTTGACTTTTTTTGCAATAAGGTTTGCATTCTGACTTTGCGGATATATACACATTGCATAAATAAAGATGAGTGACGTATGATAACAAACTATTTTTTTAAGAATAAAAATAAATTTCAAATATGCCATATTTTGTGATTTTTACATAAATTTGACATTTGACCGTAAATATTTAGTTTGTCCTTCATTCTTTGTTGATGAATTTCTTATTGCTGTCATTGTTTGACATATATAGATATACTTACAATCAGATTGTTACTGTAATTAAACAGTGAAAATAAATGGTAGACGAAAACTTTACCCTACCCCCAAATATTTTTACAGTTGAGTTTTTCCTCCCCTATCACAAACATAAGTGAAGAAAATATAGATAGGCACGGCTTTAACACTTAAGAAATGGGTTTTCATGGAGGATATGAAATACTGTTTCCAAAAAAGTATAAACTTCTTTTGGCCTCAGTTGTTGCAATAAAAGTCCGTGAGCTCTCCGACCATATCTGTTTCGCTTACTTTAGGTCAAACTCCTTGTTCGTTCTACAATCACATAAATATTTTTCATAAAATTTAACAGTTCTGGATGCTTCGCTAATGCTGTAAAACAGAATCTGAATAAAGGCTACAAATTGTATTTCAATTTTGGCTATAATAAGCTTTTAGGCGAGTGTACATAAACAGAGAAACATGCGCTTTTGCAGGACAATTTTTTTCGACAAGTGCCTTCTAACCTTATATTGTCCATGTGATACATTCATTATGCATTTTAAACTTGAAAAGTCGTGTTTTTGTCCATATAAATCAAAGTTTAACAAGGCTCATGACTTTTACTTTTGTTAACGCAAAACAAAAACCAACGTTTTATAAGCGAAAGAGTCTACTAAGTTTCAGTTTAGTTTTATTATCGTTAGCGTATCGTATAACATTTTTCAAATTATTATTTTTGGTATGAAGGAAGGAAATATGAAAAACAACACATCTATAAAAGTATTGCTTTTATATCGGTTTATAAACTAGTAGATCAACGCTATGTTAGGTTAGCTAGGAGCTTAAAAAAATTTTGTTTGTTTGTTTTGGGTTTAACACCGTTTTTCAACAGTATTTCAGTTATGTAACGGCGGGCAGTTTACTTAACCAGTGTTCCTGAATTCTGTACCAGTACAAACCTGTTCACCGCAAGTAACTGCCAAATTCCCCACATGAATCAGAGGTGGAGGACTAATGATTTCAGACACAATGTCATTTATCAAATAGTCACGGAGAACATACGCCCCGCCCGAGGATCGAACTCACGATTCCGCGATCCGTAGACCAACGCGCTACCTACTGAGCTAAGCGAGCTTTAAAAATTGAAAAATAAAATCAAACCTTGATATTCTACAGGTTTAAAACCAACGGTAATAGTAGGAATATCCGTGGCTGCGCTAGTATGTGCAATATTTGCGGGAGTTGGACTTTTCTGTATAGTCAGGTATACTTTCTTATTAATGAAGTATTAATTAAGTATTAAGAAATTGTTTATTGTAAATATTACTAAGGATGTTCTTAATCCTCAAATGACATAATAATCATTAAAACTTGGTCCAGTTATAGAGTAATGTCATCTGTTTCGTATCTACATATCCAAAATTGGATTTTCATAATGCAATTTGCAAAACTAAACGTATCTAAATTTACGCAATACTTCAAAAGGGTATATAGCGAAATAATTGCATAGGAATGTTATCTGCCAAAACACAGTTTAAATAGTTCATGTGGTAAGATGTTGGTCTGTCTTCCAGTTGAAGAGGCCAACCGATAATATATCAGTTTTTTTTGCAAACAAACAGTTTTGTAATGCATATGTAGCCTAAATTGCCAATTGTACTTACAGCGTAACTAAAGCATAGCATGTTCTTGAACAGCTTGGTTCTTTCGTTTGATAGTCCATATTATTTACATCTATATTTGGTCTCAGTAAACGATGTTTTTTTTTAAAAACAACAGGCACTCTTTCTCGATACATTTTTAATTTGAAGCACTTTTTTTGAAAACGACTCGCCCCAATAATTTTATTTGAAACCTAATGAATACACATAAGATGTAGTGTCACTGCATTTGCTTAATATAGTATCATATGCAGATAGTATTTTGAATCTATTTCAAATCTACTTACGTTTTAGGTAAAGTTTTTGTGTTGCTTGCAGGGTATGTAAAATGAAACCAAAGAAAGCTATAGAAGAAGCGGGAAATATTACCATTCCTGAGATGCCTGACTTAGTATTCAACAATGATGTAAGTGTTCTTTATAACAGATATATGAATAATTTAAATTTCAACGGAAATAATATGGTTTCTACTCATATGTCATTACATTGTGAATGTTTGACCAGGGTATACGTTTTGAGCGTTGTTTAAAAAGCGTCGAGTCTCACCAAGGGTTACAATCAATAATTTTCATAGTGCTTATAGTTTGTATCTTTACTTCTTTCTTCACTTGAGGTCGACAGAATGTTTATTACCCATGACTGGTAGTACAATCTTAAACATTTTTTTAACGGAAGACCATCATGTTCATATAAAATTTGAAACATAGCATTTACTTTACATAAATGGTACAAATTTGGATTAAATTTGAATTTTATCGCTACTCTTTCGAGGGCCTAATTGCTAATTATTTAACATGAAAGTCCGGACACGCACAGAAGACGCCAAAGTAAGATTTTTTTTATCCATGCTCTCATTTGTAGGAAACATAATTTGTAAACTTGCGGTGATACTGAAATAACATCTATCTTATATCTTTTTTCACCGTTAAAGCGTCAAAACAGTTACGACATTGGATATGATATGACACCACCACCTGAAAAAAGTAAGAACGCAATACAGTTAGGCAGCTCAGAATTTGTTCAACTCTACGACTGTCGCGTTGCAGACTATGGTGAAACAACTATCGGCTATAGCGAATTGATTTTAGGTCATTGTGAAACAATAACAGACCATGGTGAAACACCTTTTGTCCATGTTAAACATACAAGGTACCAAAGTGAAACAACGATAGGCAATGGTAGATCTATAAGCCATAAAGAAGCAACTAAAGACCATGGTGAACAAAATATCGGATATGGGGAAACGACGAATGGTAAAGAAACTATAGGCAGTGGTGAAAATACAGGCACTCCCACTAAAACAGATGATCTTGAATCTGAACCGATTCATCAAAACTCTGACCAACCCGAAAGGCTTGCATCCAAAAGTACTAAGGAATCAAAACTAATGCTCATAATACCAAAACCTGTTGCATTTACTATAGCCTCTGATAGCGAGATGTCATTTTCTGCAAAAGTAAACATTGTTTCCACTGATTCTTCGAAAGATAAAATTATTGACTACGTAAAGTGCAAAGAGGCATCTTCTGATTCCAGAAACATCTTAAACCCCCTCCCAAACGCAGAACCTTTGAGCAATAAAAACATTGAGGAAAGTGTAACAGTTGGTAACAGTCAAAAGGTTAAACATGGATTGCACTTAGCCCCTCTCAGCAATGACAACAGTGAGACCAGTGTAACTGCCGGCGACAATTATTGCCGAGACCTAAATAATGAATTGCACCAAGGTCAACTGAGCAAAAGTAACATTGAGACAAGTACACAAGTCGATGACAATAGCAGTCAACTGATTGAACATGAAATGCAATTAGCCCATCTGAACAACATAAACAGTGTGACAAGTGCAGCAGTCAGTGACAGTAATAACCAAAAGCTTACATATGAAGCTCACAAAGCTACAACCAATATATCATTTCCTTTAAACAATGTCCCCCCACTTATCAATATTCCCTGTCCAAATGAAACGCAGAGAAGTAATGACTCTTTCGCAGACGATGACATTGAAATGTCTCCTATGAACACTGATAGTAACTGTCGACAATCCAGGGGTGTTTTTTATTCACCCTCAAGTAGTATCAAAATTTCTACATTAAAATGCCCCAAAGATTATTTTCCTCACTTTAACTGTATTGAAGACAATTTGTTCCGTGAAAACATTCTGGATTCTAGTAAGATAGACATTTCAAATAAAACCAACGGCTATGTGCCTCATGCAAATGCCATTACAGATTACATACCTTCTTATGCCGTTCAAAGCTATATTCCTCATGATGGAATGGGAAATATTACTATCCATGAAAAGAATATGGATTCAAATTCTACACCATCATCTTGTGCAATTCAGGATTCAATTTCTACACCATCATCTTGTGCAATTCATACCAATATGGATCCAGGCTATGTTTTCTCCAAAACCGAGTTTCTATCAGATACTGGATATGTTGAACAAGGAAACATACTACCAAGGGCCACGGATGATAAACAACCTGTCTCTTTTCAAGATTACGTAGATAATCAATTCATAGCTGCTCCACAAAAGGAAACGTTAAATTCAGAGAATTGCGCTGACTCTTGTGAAGTGACTGAATATGAATGTTTATTGGTGAACAAGGAGGACTATGTTTCTCATGCTGTTTTGAAATAAGAGAATAAGCAGTTAATTGTAGCATTTCCTTTAACATAAGAAACCCATATTTTGCCTAAATATTTATGCATTGTTTACTTATGCCTCGTTTATCGTTATTATTTTCATACATATTGATTACCTGATGCACATATCGTACAGCCAGCGTATATTGAATTGTTAAAGAATTTTGTTCCTATGACTATACTCTAGTATTGAAAGTTGTCTGTGAAGAGATTTCTGTAAGTGGGGAGATTTTCGTATGGAAACAAGAAAGGAAGTAAATAAGTATCACATGAATACAACGTCCATGGAATAAGGACCATTGAGTATAATACATCCCAAACAGTGGTTATCTCTTAAAGGTCCATTACTAAGGGAAAGTGAGTTGTCAATTTTTTTCATAGCCAGTGCATAGACTTCTGCAAGACACTAAATAATGAAGATTGGCAGGTCAAAATTTACAGAAGGTCTTTGGAACTCAAAGAAATGTATGTGTATTATGTTGAAATTTCAATGAATCGACAGAATGACCCCCCAGGTCTTTTTAACTTTCTTCATACTTCATAGAAAAATAATTGTACATATACTGCGATTTATTTCGAATTTCTACATACCAACTTTCATTTTCCAATAAAATGAAATAGTTTCTGTGCTTTTTAAAAGAAATTAAAATGTTCACTTTCCTTAGTATTGGACCTTTAAACAAAGTCATAGTTTATCGTATTTAGCTACGCTCTCGTGATTTAATTCCTTCCATTTTGGATTCCAAACAGCGATTCTATCAACGACTAATATCTGTTTGAGATATATTATTTCTTAAATAAAATTATGGATTCAGAGAACACTTTTGTATATCTGTAATATTCGAAGAAGAATAATATCAAATGTTGTTAAAACTATATTTTACCGGCTTTTATGGTGCTTCTGAAAAATCTTGCAGAACACAGATACTTATGTTTACCACGAATCAGATTGTCTTAAAACTTGCTAAAGGTGTTAAATATTGTGTCTGGGACTGTTGTTTGTCAATAGCTGCTCAAAAATAATAAGATTTACACGCTCTGAAAATGACCTTTTTGTCTTAAAATCTGCGAAAACATGGCCGCGATGTGCAAATAATAAGAGGCTTATTTCAAAACTGTCCTATTATTCTTCAGTGAAACTTTTTGTCAATTTATGACTAATAACTTGCTTGACATACCCATGGGCAAATATGTTATATCGGTGTAATTACACTTTTGGAGAAAAGTGTGATTCGCACGTTTTAAATTCATCATTCGCCGCCTAGAAGAAACAAGATGGCGGAGCTTGCGAAATCGAA
Organism: Mercenaria mercenaria; assembly: GCF_021730395.1. NCBI lineage: Eukaryota > Metazoa > Mollusca > Bivalvia > Venerida > Veneridae > Mercenaria > Mercenaria mercenaria. Next base: position 69,231,543 of record NC_069366.1, read on the forward strand.
AGTAAGAAGATTTCTTACTTTTGCACTTTTGAAATTAAATATTGTAGATTCTAGATCTTTCTGACTGGCAGTCACTTGTTTATCTTATTTATCTATTTCCACATATAGTATAGGTTTAGTAGATTGCATATAACCAGTTAATAACATCTAGTGTGACGAGACTGGCCAGTGTCAATGACATAACATTTCAATAATTATTACTAATCTAGGTCTACTAAGCACCTGTAATTGTGATAGATTAGCTGTTTTCAACTTCTGAAAGTCGTATAAAGTGACCCGTAATTTGATGTAATTTGATGTTCAGTTGTAATGTAGTCTAACAAATTTAAAACGGGATCCTTCACTGTCCTAGGAATTACAGAGGAAAAATATTGAGATATTTTTTGATATGGGCAATATCCCCACTTGCGTTAAACACTCAGAAGACCAAAATAGTGTAAGCAGTTTCTGATGAAATTTATATCGCTGCTGACCCTTTACATGCTATATGTTTAAAAGCCGATAATGTCACAAATTTGAAATAAATTCAAATAAATTACATTTATCGAAAGGAGATTCAGTTCCTCATTGATTTATGTTAAAATTATGGAATAATATAAACAAGAAATGTCTTTAAAAAGACAAACGGCGTAGAGGTAATAATGTTTGGCGCATGAAAAAATCAGAATTAAACTGAATGTAAAGACAGAAAATATTTGGATATGCATATACGAATACATTATTTATTTGCAAATATTCCAACTAAGCAGCAAATTTAAATGGTCTTGAGGTATCCTTTCAGTGATAGAAGGTAAAAATGATTTGACGTCCTGGGTTGATTCTGAAATAACTTCGTGTTGAATCAGAATCCCCCATAAGTAACCCACTAGCACAATAAGTCGACAAGCCTACAATTAGTTGGACTGGAAAAGGCTAAAGCAGTTGACATGAAAATAAAACCCTAGCTTTTAAACCACTAGTAGTGACCTCCATAACTCTAATTACTTGATCAAGTTCTTAGTTAAAAAAATTAAAGCAAAAGATCAAACATTTACAGATTTGGATACCTTCAATAAATGTTGAAATCTTTTTCTTGGATAAAGTAATAGGTAGATACTTAAATAATATATGAACGAAAAGTGATTTTTAAATTTAATTTGCAATTGTTGTTTGCATAGTCATTATTTTAATAAAATTTAAAAAAATTCAGCTGACCTACTGGCCTGCATTGGTGTTGTTATTGTTTTTGTCTGCACTTGCCAGAGCGAGGCTCCAGTGGGGAAAAACCCCTGGTGTCAAATTATGTAGGGAATAACTCAAGTTTCGTGAAATAATAACAAAGAATTATTAGCTTTTCTGCTTTATTTTCACGAAGAACATGAATTTGCCGTGTGTGCGAAACCGCGTACAGTCCGACCCCGGGTACACTGACTCTACAGTTACAACCAGCCACAACTCATTCATCCATAAGCGAGGTACGCAACGGGTGAAGAAGTTTACTTTCGATTTCTCTAGCGGTGATAAATTACTAAAAACTTTAAATTAGAATATATCGTTTTAGTTTAGGGTAACAAAACTACTAAATATGTTCCATTTAATACGTGCCTTCTGATAACCAATGTCATTTAAGACTTAATAAATGGTTTATCTTCTCAGAGCGCCCCTGTTCCGTGTCCCGATTTTATTTACCATCGCTTTGTGAAACAATTAACATTGGCTTTGGAGAGCTTTTGAGCGACCCTAGTTTAAGATCAGTTAGAACCAGTTATACCTTACACAGAGCTGACTTAATTTTGTTTTACTGTTACAGTAAGTAATAATTAACAATTCAGTAAACCCAGCGAGTCTGAGGACAAATCTCATTACAGCAAGGTTTGTACATACTATATGTAAACAGATATATTGAAAAATCTGTAAATTACGCCTCTAGTGTGGCTCAAACCCAATTTCAGTTAAGACAATGAACTAGAAGAACTTCATGCTAACATTGGCATCAGTGGATGTACTTCATATTGGATAGAGAACTTTTCTAGGTCAGTGATATTTAATTGTAATGTTTTATGTGTTAGTTTTGTACATTATGTAAGTTATTGTACCGATACCGTTCTATACACACGATTATTTTTCTATACCTGTCCATTATTAACCTTTAACTGTCCATTCTTAAAATAATGGATACTTTAAGAATGGACAGGTACAGGTTAATAATGGACAGGTATAGTAATAACGCCCCTGTTCCGTGTCCCGATTACTACAGAATCTAGGTCAAAATCCATGTTATTCAGCTAACGCCGAAAACAATACGAATTTTCTTCAAATTAAAAAATATGTATGTACTGTACATGATTAATGTGTGCACAGTGTCTACATGCCAATACGACTCGTATGTGCAAGCGGTAAAACCAAATTATAACTTTACATGACTATGCCTGCACTGTGATTTGTATTGAAATTTTAATCAGGCCTCTATTATTTTGGTCCTTTAAAGTCTTAACAGTTAGAATGCCTGATCACAAATATAGGGCAATCTGGTCGAATTATTTTGAATAAGTTGGAATAGGTAAATGTGAAGGTAGATTTTATTTACCGTCGCTTTGTGAAACAATTAACATTAGCTTTGGAGAGCTTTTGAGCGACCCTAGTTTAAGATCAGTTAGAACCAGTTATACCTTACACAGAGCTGACTTAATTTTGTTTTACTGTTACAGTAAGTAATAATTAACAATTCAGTAAACCCAGCGAGTCTGAGGACAAATCTCATTACAGCAAGTTTTGTACATACTATATGTAAACAGATATATTGAAAAATCTGTAAATTACGCCTCTAGTGTGGCTCAAACCCAATTTCAGTTAAGACAATGAACTAGAAGAACTTCATGCTAACATTGGCATCAGTGGATGTACTTCATATTGGATAGAGAACTTTTCTAGGTCAGTGATATTTAATTGTAATGTTTTATATGTTAGTTTTGTACATTATGTAAGTTATTGTACCGATACCGTTCTATACACACGATTATTTTACTATACCTGTCCATTATTAACCTTTAACTGTCCATTCTTAAAATAATGGATACTTTAAGAATGGACAGGTACAGGTTAATAATGGACAGGTATAGTAACAACCTTCTACGTTGGAAGATGTGAGTACATCAACCTATGAAATTCGAAAGTTTCGAGATATAAACTGCAACGTTTTACGGAACTTGTAGCTGCAATAAAAAATACCTAAAGAGAAACGTATGAGATTAACCCAAATCGCCCCATTAATAATCAGTCAAATGAAAATCAAACAACGTAACAAAAGTAATTACAGAATGTTAGTTTAAATCTTCAACCGTTACAAAGTAGGAAAGTCCTCTTTGTGTACTCCTAAATCGCAATAGAAAAGTATCGCAGGTATACACCTCGTATGGCATTATCAGTCGAAAATAGATGGAAATAGGCAACGTAATGTAAAAACAAGAGCTGTCGGAGGACAGCAACGCTCGACTATTCAACAACCTTGTCACTTGAATGAATATTAAAGTCGAAAAGGGAGCATAATTTTGTAAAATTGCAAAAAGGGTAATGGAACGTGTACAATGCATATCAGCTCGTGACAATTGAAAATTGTGCAAGTTTCAATCCATTCCCATTAGTGGGTACTGAGATACTAGCTTTCATACACAAATTTAACCAACAACGGTTTAGTCGAAAAAATAGCATAATTTTGTAAAATGCAAAGTAGAGTTATGGAACGTGAGCACTGCATATCAGATTATCACAGTGAACAAGTGTGTGACGTTTCAATTCATTTCGATTAGTAGGTACTGAAATACCAGCTTACATATAAAACCTTAATAAAGAAAACGTCGAAAAAGGGACATAATTTTATACAAAAGCAAAATAGAGTACGGATCCTGTGCAGTGTAAATCAATTTATCACAGAGAATAAGTGTGTGAAGTTTCAATCCATTCCCACAAGTGGTTACTAAAATAACCGAATCGTGACGCCGACGCCGACGCATAGATGAAATAAAAGTGGAAAACCGCAGGCACAGGTCGCCAAACACGACATAAATGAAAATGTTGCAGGCTCGGTTTTCTCGAGCCTGTTCAGGGACGGTAGTGGAAGTGAACGCTACCGTCCACGCCCTCTAGCATCGGGTTGAGCAGATCTCAACATTTACACAATGTTATAAGTACCAGAATGTAATTTAGATACATACGCTGATGTATTTACACGTCCTTCAATGATGCACAGAGTGCAATTCCATGAAAAGCGGCGTATGATCCCCAGATAAAATAATGGCTGTGCTCTAAACGAGAAAACAATGGGCAGAATTAAACAAATTGGAGTCCAATAGCTCCACTTATTCTTTGAATGGTCGAGCTAAAACATAATCAAATGCTGCAGATCATGCAGTGTTCGTGTAAAATTGGTTATTTTTTTTTGCCATAACAGACATTTGTTGCAGTCCTATCCAGAAATGTGCAATTTCACCTTTCTACTACAAAAAAAAAAAAAAATAAAATCCCTAAAGTTTTACTGCACGTTTCGGTATTACCAGAAAATTTGGCCGTAATGATCTTAATTTAACAATACAATTTTCTTTTAGTAACGATGTTATTTATTGTAATAACGAAATATTATCTGTTCAAAACGAGATAGGCTCATTACCAGAAATGATCTCATGTGATACGGGTAATTTTCTTCTAATAACATTGATAGAATATCTCGTAAATACCAGATAAAAACGATTGTTTTGTAATAACGATATAAAATACATACATACGTTTAAGAATGTCTTCATCTTGATCCATCATTTATTAAACTACTTGCTTTGTATAAAACTGCAAACTCAGCACGAACAAAGTATGGAAAACTATTGATACATACATCATACGGCCAAGTTAAATTGTACTTTCTGTAAAGGTACTTCAAATCATTCATAAATATGTCAAAACGAGATATGTTTGAAACTTTCCTAAACATCAGCACTGAATATCATTAGTGTTTAAAAAACTTTTAATTGCAATAAACATTTATATGCAATCTAATTTAAACTCCATTTGACTCGGTATTTTTATTTAGCACTGAGACACAAATCAAGGAATTGTCTTTGCTCCAAAGAGGACAATATTAGAGACATTATATAATATCACAACATTCTTGATTATTTCATGAGGATAGATGCCAGTCACATTACTGCAAAGACATCTGGAAGTACAGAAGATGTTAGTGACGCTGCGAAAGCCAGGTATGTTGCAGGTTCCTGCATGTCTAAACTTTCAGTTCGTCTGCGTAAACAGGCAATTCGATGTTTATCCTCTGCAAAACTTCAGAATAGCAGAAGAATGGCATACAAAAAGCAACATACGCTGACAAAATTGCGTATTCCTGAGGCCGTGATATCTGAAAAATCAACAGAGAAAGCATCCTTAGCCGAGATCACATACAGACAGGGACAATCAAGAGGGTTATTTTACATCAGTGTTCCATTGTTTTGTTTCTTCTTAGAACTGCATTTGATTCTAATAGATTTTCTTTCAAATGAGAATTTTACTGCCTTTGGTAACATGATATACACGAAGTGTAGACATCACATTTTTAACCAAGAATCCAAGAAAACCAAGAATCCCTGTGTCAAGCGTTATCCGCTATTTTAAGCGAAGTCAATGACAACAGTATTGACAAAGATGTTTTTGATCAAGTATGTCATGACCTGTTCTTATCAATTTCAGAACAGTATCTCCGCATTGTTTTCGTTGATCGGCTGTATTCTGTCAAAGAGAGCCTCCCAAAGAAAAAGAAACAAGCGTTACGAGCCAACATTGAAGGTGCTACTAAAGCTACAGTGAACAATCGTAGAGGTAAACGGAAGATGCAGTCTTCGACATGATCATGAAACAGTTTCTAAATTTCAGTAAGTATCATTCCGGAGCAAACAGGTAATTTATAAATGTTTATCCAGAGCATAATATTTTAAAGCTTCGTAAGGATGATGCAAGGTGAGTAGGAACTTGTGCACATTCAATTATGTACGTACTGGAATATTGTAATCATTGGCGGGTAGTAATATGCATTTAGACGTAGCATTTAGATCTACTAGGTAACATTATTGTAGTCGCAAGTATCCATTAAGTTGTTATTAGTAGAGATGGTATCTAAAATTTCAAATTGCACCTGATATTAATTTCTGTTGAAAACTTAATACCGGAGTACCTCAATTATATAATGGTTTAACTTTCATACTTCATTTTTCATGCTGAAAGGCAATATTTAATCCGAAAAAAATGATCCTACTTGGAAAAGTGAAGCCAGTGACAGATAACTCTTCTAGGACTATTTAGCTATGTGAACAAAGTATGCATAGATTCGGATGTGTTTCCCAAAAATATAGTTTACTTCAAGATCTATGAATAATCATTCAAACAAAAAAGTTGAGCATTATCTTTTAATTTTAAACAAAATTATTCAAAGACAATTAATTTTATTCATTACTGCCGATAATTTACAGGTATTGTATGATCACAGGAAAGAAATCATTTTTTGTGAGAAAAAATATAAATTGACTATAAGAATTTTACGACATCGAATCCCTCAACATTTTACAAAATTCGTTTGCCAAGAATAATCAAGGCCTCAAAATGTATGAGTTAAAATCAGAGCGATTTTAAAATGTATATTCTAGCTGATGGTCACACCAAAACCATACCAAAAACTGTGCAGAAAGAAGTTATTTCACTTTCTATGACACGCACCTTGTGTTTACAAATGTACCTAATTTGCATATTGACCGAAGCGCGCGGAATCGCATTTACCTTGCGGAATCTACCGAAACTTTTGTTAATATAATGCAGACGTTCTTTAGTATAAATAAAATGGTTGTGTTAGTTAAAAAGAAATAACAATCACCTTTCTTTAGCTAATCCATCAAAATATATATACCTGTAAAGTGCATGTCTATTTTATTTAAAAACGTACCCGGGGCCAAATGCGAAACTGGCCCCTGCCACTTAAACGCAGCTTCTTGTTTGATTGAATGTAGGTACCTCTGGATAATATTTAACATTCGACTCGCAAATTCATTAAGTTTACACTATATCGCGCGAGGATTTGTAAAGATACTTTAAATTCGTCATAGATAACACTTTGGCTATAAATGCTTATTTAGTAGTCTTCTATTTTCGCCTGAGAATCGTTTGGACAAAATATTTTCCGTTGTAAAATATTTGTAGCACTACTTTTCAAAAAATTATATACGCAATACAAGCTATTTACTTTAAGTTAGCATTACTAAAATATTGAAAATACGTTTGTACTGTATACGGAAAACGTTTCATCGGTCTTTTCTATTTGAAAATTACACTGCTGACGTATCATGTTAATAAATAAAAATGACTATATTTCATAACATATAATGTACTTTGCAAGTAGATAGTTACTTGATAATCAGCTTTGCTACACATTGTGAATTATAATATCTGTTTCTTTCCGTATAGCCAAACTAGTCTGTTATATCCATTATAGATTATATCTGTTTCTTCTTAAATAAAAATACGATACTGTCTCGTATTTTGAAGACTCACACAATTATATATAATACATAAATTTTTAGCCATATGCATTAAGGAATTGATATCATGCAACATTTTAAGTAAATTGTTTTCGGAGCGCCTGAGACAGCCGTAGAAAGCACAGGTGGCAGTAACGTACCTAGGATACAGTATGGGTCCATGGGCCATATGCACTTAAATTTATTACAATTATAATGTTTTCTTAGGAAAAAAATGACAAAAAGCCATTTTGAAAAAAATTTTGCTCCTGTGACAATGAGCCATCTACAAGGTAGATATGAACAGTTTCACACGTGCATTGCTAGCAGGTCCGTATTTTTTTCAAAACAATATTTCCTTATCAATGATTGGCCGCCTTTTCGGCAAGAGATTAATCTTTCAGAAAAACCTTACTTCAAAACCCAGTTCCAAACCGTTTACGCATCACGAGCGAGCAACGGCGTACAAAACGATAGTGATTTCTCCACCCGAAAAAATCCCACACATTTTTCGCAGAAAGTCTCCCCCCTAAAACACATCAAGTACTCCGTCCCAGTTAAAAATAACGTTATAACCGGTCAGAATTGGCCAAATGCAGACTAACAAGACCGAACATCAGGTTTAACTCTTCGTAATTACTTACAAATTTGCAATTTAACTTTTTCGCTTTCGAAAATTACCTTCGCATGCCATGATTACCGTTGACAAAACGGTGGTTGTAAAGAACGTTTTCATTGGCGGAGACAGTTTACGTATTTCAAACGTAGCGATAAAATCCATAGAATACCCGAATATAAACAAGCAGCGATGGCTCACGAAGATTATTTACCAAATTTAAATAAATAACAACTGGTAAGTAAAAAAGTAGAATTGAACCTTATTTTTAGTCTTGTTAGTTTACATTTAGCATATTCTGACTGCTTGTAGCGCAACTTTTAACTGACAAGGTGTACTTGATTTGTTTTACGGGGGAGACTTCGGTGCGAAAAATGTGTGGGATTTTTTCGGGTGTAGAAATCACTATCGTTTTGTACGCCGTTGCTCGCTCGTGATGCGTAAACGGTTTGGAACTGGGTTCTGAAGTAAGGTTTTTCTGAAAGATTAATCTCTTGCCGAAAAGGCGGCCAATCATTGATAAGGAAATATTGTTTTGAAAAAAAATACGGACCTGCTAGCAATGCACGTGTGAAACTGTTCATATCTACCTTGTAGATGGCTCATTGTCACAGGAGCAAATTTTTTTTCAAAATGGCTTTTTGTCATTTTTTTCCTAAGAAAACATTATAATTGTAATAAATGTAAGTGCATATGGCCCATGGACCCATACTGTATCCTAGGTACGTTACTGCCACCTGTGGTAGAAAGCAGAGAACTTGATTACCAATCAATATCTGTTTGCAAGGGCAGAATGCGGATTTCTTTTCTACCTGTTCATATTTAATTGTGAACTCTAGCCGATTTTATAACAGAAGTTATATAGGTATATAATAAATCTGGAGTTGGCCGTATGTGTATTTTGTGTATTTTATACATGTACTTGTATTGTACATTGTAACTAAATGACTTACAATTTGTATATTGCAATTCGTATATTAGTTGGTCAACAATAATATTTTTACTTGTTGCCACATCAAACTGAACTAGTACACACAAAAAGACTTAGTACATTTTGCAAAGTCAACCACTGTTTACAGACACGTGGTCCCATAGTCCGTTAACTGTTAGATCTAACTTTACTATACCGTAGAAGTGGGCAGATATACGTTTGATCATTAGATTCAATCCGTAAAGGACCGTAGAAGTGGGCAGATGTACCCGTAAAAGTGGGCAGACTAACGGTACTGGAATTGAAAAGAATCTGCCCAGATTTACGGGCTTGGTGATTTATATATACATGAATATATATATATATATATATATATATAACATTCCTGAAAAACTCTCCATGCCTCTACACACACTTTGACCTGAGTTAACCACGTGACCTGTGTTAACTAACACCTCATTTATTTCCTCCATCGCACTGTCTATAGTCTATTTCAATTACCTAGTACTCTTGTGTCCCGGATTAAATTTGATAAGGTCATTTGGACATCCAGTTAGCTCGTGCCGGGTTAAAGTTTAATAACGAAGGTTAATACGGTCATCATACAGCGCATTCATCCTGTTTGATTTTTCTTTTATCAAAATTAATGCTGTAATGAATTCTCTGCAAACGTTTTAGATAGTGGCCATTACGTTGAAGTTTGTCTCTACCTGAGCTTGAGGAAATACCATAAATTACACAAAATTCACTAAAAACGGAACGGTAAAAGTTGTTTCAAATTTGCATTACAGTGCGAAACATAGTCAACTTTAAGAATATACCACGCAAATGCTATTTTTTAAACATTACTATTAGGGGTCCAATACCTTAACTGACGACTTAATTTACGACTTTACATCTTTCTGAACCGGGACTCTGAGGTGGTCACAACACAACACAGATGCTTGACACTCAATGAATACTTTTATGATCGTCTCCCAGTCCTCTTGTAATGACTCACAACCTTCAAGAATCTTTGATAAGACGTATGTTTTGATAAAGGCTGATGTTTGCACGAAAATCTCGGTAACCGGATAAAAGACATTTAGACTACGATAATCCGTAAATAGCCAATCACAGAGCAGACTTGTACCCGTCTATATTTCATATACAATAGTAGCGTTGTATATATGTATAGGATAGACAACGAGTGCCGTTGTCTACGGGATATATACAACGAGCAAAGCGAGTTGTATATATCCCGTAGACAACGGCACGAGTTGTCTATCCGACTTAGACCACGTGACATAAAAACTGCAATTATTGAAAACTCTCCCAGGCGTTCAATAGAAAGGACTAACGTGTTTTTATAAAAGTAATATTATCTTTGTACCGTTAGCGCTTAATTGTCAGTAGGCCATATGAAATAATGCAGGTTATTTGTATAAATTCAGTTTTACTCAAATACCGGATTTACTAAGATTTAACGTTCATTAAAACTTCGAGTCATTTGCAATCACAAAACTAATGCTATTCTGTCTTATTTTTTATCCCATTGATAACTGGTGAGAATATTGCAAGGCCATTTTATTCCGGCGTTCGCCTGTATTGTTAGATGGTAAATTGACACGAAATTCACGCGTTTTTTGCCCAAGTTTCCCGCGATATATATACAACGCTACTGTTGTATATGAAATATAGACGGGTACAAGTCTGCTTTGCGATTGGCTATTTACGGATTATCGTGGTCTAAATCGGGGAAAACTTGGGCAAAAACGCGTGAATTTCGTGTCAATTTACCATCCAACAATACAGGCTAACGCCGGAGTTTAATGACCTTACAATATTCTAACCAGTTATCAATGGGATAAAAATAAGACTGACTTGGAGGTAAATTCAGTTGACAACGTCTAAATATTAATATCGTAAAAATGACCCCATATTATTGGATATCAATAAAATTGAATTACAATTATAAACTACATATTTGTAGTGTAGAACCAACTGGGTAAAAACGTTATTTACACATTTACTGAAACGTTTCCAACAGTTGTAACTTTTTATGTTCACTTATTATAAAATAGACATGTCAGCACGATCCTTATATTTGCAAACAACTGAATCCAGTTGTTCAAAACTTTAACAGGCGATTGAGTTAACGGTCGCTTAACTTTATCAGTGGAATTTCGACACTTTAGAAAACTTAGAAAATCAAATTTACTTGTTAAGGATTATAAACACTAAATCATCTTTACAGTAAAATTAAAACACCATACTAGTGTTTCCCACCTACCAAGACTAGTGTCTTGAATAGAAATTTAAAAAGCGGTTAGTTTAACAGCTTAATGCAGTGGTCGTAGGTTCGAGCATCACTGGGGTCATGACCATGACTTCCCATATGACCCCAGTACTGGTTTTCATAGGAAACGGACTCGAGAGTGGTTACAGCAGTTTTTATGTCACGTGGTCTAAGTCGGATAGACAATTCGTGCCGTTGTCTACGGGATATATCACCCTTGTTATCCGGATAATACGAAATGATGTGATAAGTCCAAAGTGCTACAAACCGAAGTAAATGTCAACATGGTATGGACATTGTTTTGGTCAATATTTTCCTATTACTCACTCTGATTGTTTAAAGTATTATAACTGATTCAACATTGTTTAGAAGCTGTACCATTTGCACTAAACAATTTAAATATGGGACATACTGTTCAGTATGGAGAGCCCCAAACAATGTGTACATTTTGCTTTTGAGAATGAGTTTGGCGATTCAAAGCGTTGTCAACCTCATTTAATAGACTTTCGGAAATGAATATTATTTTGTATTATTCAGCTTATTATATAAACATTAAATGAACATGTTCAAAAGTTTTTATTTTAGATCAAACAACCCATATTGACAAATATATAAGCTTATGTAGTAGTCGATGGATACTGACCCAAGTGTTAATAGAAATTTCGAAGGTAAAGCCCGAAATGTTATGAGGATAATAGCCAATATTGTAGTTTGCAATTTTGCATATGCTGTTCTAAAGGAACCGATTGTTGTATATTGAAGAAGTATACTCATAAAATGTGGTAATTAATGGCTGTAGCATGCCCAAGGTAATGTTTTAAACACATGGTTAGTACCAGATGTTCCTGAAATATTTTATCAAAAGGGTAAATGTCTACATCTTTGTAAAAATTTGTTTTAGAACTCAAGTCCGCTGTCAGAAGGTTCTAAAGCTTACACGCCTGTATCTTTTCTGCTAGACTTTGGTAAAAAATTAAACAAGCCGGAACAGGTACATTTTTACTGAATCTAAATGTGCTGAGATTCCACAGGGTGAGGGGGTACACCCATATTTAGAAACTAAGTATGCTATGGGTCTGTTAGCATTTTTAGAGTGTGAAAATAATAGCACTTTAACAGGTCAGTTTTGCTGTAATATGTTGAATACTGCTATGAATTCATAGAAGTACATCCCCTTAATCCCTTAACTGATAATATTTTGATATTGTACTTAATAATTTAGTACACTTGTTAAGTTTTCCATACAAAGTTGTCCCCCTTAGAATGTCCACCAAAATTTCATCTGCAATACAAGACTCACATGCATTTCTATACTAAAATATAAATAGTTGGTCCCAGTGTATAGGATAAGATCTACGTTCATTAACTTAATATTTGTTTAATATCGCCTTCCCTCTTCTGTTAGTTCAATACATGAAGTTGGTGTTATGAATTGTAACTAAAATCATTTGTTTTTGCTTTGTTCCATGGACTATAATAACCATGGTATTTTGACTGATGTTCACAATCTGTGGATGTTTTGTGGTGTTGAAAATCCTGGGCATTTTTGAAGACAGTATTATACGTCTTGTAGATCTTGGTAGGTTGAAGATAACCTCCAGCCAAACTCTAAAAGTCATTTTTTTAAAGGAGCCAAAATTCTGTATAGACTGCCGGGTACCCCCACCAGCACTGAAACAAGTGCCAATATATGGCCATAATTTTCCGGCATTCTTTATCAGGTCTTTATCCAAAGTCATCACTCGGACTATCTCTGTAATTGTAATAATTACATTCATGGAAAGAGAGTGTTAAAATTTCTTTCCGATGATATATGAGGCAAAAACTCTTAATCTGCGATGGGTTTCATATGCGCTACTTATTAGTTTGCTGTCGGAGGACAGCAACGCGGACTATTCAACTGCCTTGCCAACTGAATGAATACAAAAGTCGAAAAAGGGGCGTAATTTTGTAAACATGGGGAAAAGGGTTATGGAACTCATGACTGAGTGTGTGAAGTTTCAATCCTTTCCCATTAGTATGTACTGAAATACCAGCTTACGTACAAAAACTTAAAACCAAACACTGCTAAGTTGATAAAGGAGCATAATTTTGAAAAATGCAAAATAGAGTTATGGGACCTGCACAGTGCATGTCAAATCATGACAGTGAACAGTTGTGTGAAGTTTTAATTCATTCCCATTAGTGAGAACTTAGATACCAGCTTACATACAAAACCTTTACCAAGAATTTCTAAGTCGAAAAAGAAACATAGTTTTGTAAAAAAATGCAGAACAGAGTCATGGTGGAAGCTGTACAATGCAGGTCAGTTTATCACAGTGATTAAGTGTGTGAAGTTTCAATCCATTTCCACAAGTGGTTACTAAGATACCAGCTTACATACAAAACCCTCAACCAAATCGGGACGCCGACGCCGACGCATGGGTGAGTCCAATAGCTCTACTATTCTTTGAATAGTCGAGCTAAAAATCGTTAACAAGTTCATATCATCATGTTGTTACAAACTCATTCACCAAAACATGTCCACACACATAAAACTAGTCAATGTGTAATGGTATGTAAAGTCAATGACGGCTATTATCCACTTTCAAAGACAACACATTTAGGGCATTATCCATGGTCATTTTCGGCTATTATCCATTTTTCACAAAAGGATCAATATAAATGGTTTTGACATAAAATCGGCAAGCGTAAACAACTTTCTCTAAACTATGTCAGATAGTGAAACGGTAGAGATGTATATACAGTGAATAACAAGCATAAAAAAACAATTCTAAATATTTTTTACGAATTTTCAAACTAAACTTACATGGATTTTGTAAACTATTTAACATATTGTGTATTGCATTCACCAAAAAAATGAAGTAAAATAGTTTGAGTTCCATGGAAACAAATCACCATTCGTTCTTTCTGCAACATCTGTTGGTTAAAATCTATCAAGCCACAGCAATTTACCGAAAATCCTGAACTTTTCAGAAGCGTTCATCTGTCATTTTGTAGCATTTTGGAATTATCACAGCATTTCGTATTATCCGGATAACAAGGGTGTATATACAACGAGCAAAGCGAGTTGTATATATCCCGTAGACAACGGCACTCGTCGTCTATCCTATACTTAAACAATAGATGTGGTTTGGAGCTGGTAATTTTCGCAGTTTCCTAACTATTGGTTGGCGCACAGGGTGATTGAAACCAACCAATAAATTTAATGTTAATTCATATCGTAAGAGAAACGTTTTCGTCGGACGCAGGGCCGGACAGGGCTGAGGGGTGGGGCGTGCCTCCCCTCCCCAGTTGTTTGAGAAGTGACATATATTCATCAAAGAGGGCCCCTATCTACAATTTTGGAAAATGAATATTTTCTCTACATTTAGACCTAGGAACGCACTAGCGGCCACCATTTCACATAGATCTATATCTAAAAGATTTCCAGGGAAGAGCCCGCTGACTCCCTCCCCCTCCTTCAAGAGGGAGTAACTCATCCATTACCTCAGAATTTAGACCAAAAATGCTAAAGAAGTCACTATTTCATGCCTATATTCCAAAAAAATCATTTAAAATTTTTTGTTTTAAATTATATTTAAAGGCTGATATCATAGTGTCTGCATTTCGGAAATCTGTGTCTAGATCATTCCAAAGTTTGATAGATGACGGTATTACAGATTTAGCATAAATTTCAAGTCGGCGTGCCATAGTAGCATAATCTGCATTGTTTCTCAATGTATAGGTATTGGTTTCAAATACGGTATTGGGGAATTGCTGAGATAGATAACTAGGTAAATCGCCGCGGTTATGTTTTTAAATCAAAATTAATTTTTGCATATGTCTTCTGTCGGATAACGAAACCCAACCTATTTCTCGAAGCAATCTTTCTACTGATACAGATCTCGTTAACCCTGTTACTATACGTGCCGCGTCATACTGAATTTTGTCAAGTAATTCCTTTTCATAAACCGTGCAGCTATCCTAGACAATAGATGTATATTCAACTACTGGTCGAAGATAAGAAATGTATATCTGGTTCAAAGTTCTTCTTTTAAGTTTAAACTTTAACATTCTCATTGTTCCTAAAACTTTTGATGCTGATAAAGTGATATTAGAAATATGTCCGTGCCATGAGCCATCTTTACTAAATGTAACCCCTAGATGCTGGTGACTATCAACGTAAGTTAAATGAGTATTTTCAAAATAAAGTGAAGGCAAATTCAGATTCTGTTTCGCAAGTGAAAGAAATAATACATCGGTTTTGGCTGGATTAAATTTAACAAGCCATTGTTTAGCCCAACGTGATACGATATTTAAGTCATCAGTTAACGTTGTCTCTATATAATTGATATCATTAGAACTAAAAGATAATGAACTGTCGTCAGCAAATAAACGTGTTACACTAGATAAAGAATCTGTAATATCATTTACGTAAATGAGAAACAATAAAGGCCCAAGTACCGAGCCCTGTGGCACGCCGGCATTGATAATTCTTTCTTCAGAATAGGTTGATCCAACGAAAACGTTTTGTTTACGGCATGTAAGATAACTAGAAATACAGTTAATAATATTTCCAGTAAATCCGTATTGTTTGAGTTTGAAAATTAGTCCCTTATGCCAAACACGGTCGAAGGCTTTGCTAATATCGCAAAAAACAATACAAGTACATTTCTTTTCATCAAATGCTTTACAAATTTGGTTATACATATCTATTAATTGATACACTGTAGAATGTCCAGGAAGAAATCCTGACTGATTTTTATACATAAATTTCTTTGCGTGAAAATAGTTATATATATTCTTAAACATTACACGTTCCATAACTTTCCCTATACAGCTAATAAGAGAAACTGGTCGGTAATTGGAAGGTATGGACTTATCTCCCTTTTTAAATAAGGGCATGGCATTTGCGTTTTTCCAACATGCTGGGTATATATTAAGATCCAGAGACCTGTTAAATAAAGTTTTCAGTGGTTCACAAATAGTAAAACGTGTCTCTTTTAACATACGGTGACTTATTTCATCAGGTCCGCTTGCCTTGTTAACAACAAGGTTGGAAAGTACATCAAGAACATCTTGTTTAGAAATATTGAAGCTACCAAACTGTTTATTGGTTTTACTGTAAAATGGAGGTAAAGAAGCTTGTGTGTCATCAATGGTTGAAATAGAAACGAAAAAATCATTTAGAACATCGGCTTTGTCTTTATCGGAGAACGCAAGGGAGTCATCATCTTTTATTAAAGGAGGTAAACATTTACAATTTGGTGAATTTTCCTTAATTAATAATATAATAGAGAAAATTTGTTTTAATGTATTCAAATTTATTTCTAATGCTTCGTATGTTCTGGTGAAAGACAGATAAGCATGCGTCAGTAGTAACTGGCCCCGGATTTTCTTCGATATCGCCGGATAAGATCAATAATATTTTAGCAATTAATAAGGAATATGAAACAAATATTATGTCAACAATAACCGAAAATCCTACGGCTGTGTCTCCGTGTTGGCTACTGCACACTACTAGCGCGGCTGATAAAGAAAAATGGTAGCTAACAACACTTTGATACAAAAATTTCTTAACGATATAATAATAACGCAAGATCAGTGTGACAAGTTTTACAAACCAGGTAATGAATGCTTGGAAAACTCCAAACTCAATTCTGAACTTTATACCAATGCGCTATGTTCGCATGTTGAAAAGTCCAATGGTCGATCTGTAAGATATCAAATCATTCACCTATATGGATAAAGTATAACAATTATTCTTCGACAGACCGACCAATGGACCAAAGTCACAAAAATGGAAATAGAGTATGGAAAACATGAGTCACAAACACAAAGGGGCGGAGAGGCGAACAAAATACTCAAATATATGAAAAAAAGCAACATCACAACACTACTGCAGTGTGAACTACGACAAAAATGCTTCAGCGGCTATTTTCTGGAATATTTTTCAATGATGCACTGATTTTATGACATAACTTAATTGAATATTTTAATACATATAAGTGAATTATACTATAGAAAGGTTTTTTACATTGTGACTTGACGCTGCCCCAAAAAGACAATATTGATATACTAACTAGAATACATGATACATTTACGTGACCAAAAATTTAACTGATAGGAATACAGACTTACTCGGTTATGTAGACTTGTCTACAAACAGACTTTTATGCATACACCGGCAACATGACACATTATTTTGATTAATAGGAATACAAGTATATTAAGTCAGTTATATGTTATGTAGTTATATTTAGACGGT
Source organism: Mercenaria mercenaria (assembly GCF_021730395.1). Lineage (NCBI taxonomy): Eukaryota > Metazoa > Mollusca > Bivalvia > Venerida > Veneridae > Mercenaria > Mercenaria mercenaria. The sequence continues at coordinate 69,249,138 of NC_069366.1, forward strand.
CAGTCGTGCGGACGGACTTAATACAGACGGACATACAGGCAAGATAGTCATGCAGCACATTCAGCTGCCACAGTTTAAGATGGTTAAAGATCAGTAACTCTTACATAGAAGAAAAATTGTTATCGTAGGAATTGTTTCCCTTGTACAAACAGAAGGTACTGGTGTGAAAAAAAAATAGTACTAGGCATTATGATTTTACGTTGAAAAAAAAAAACAAACAAAAAAAAAAACACACAACAAAAAAACAACTCGACATTAATATTACAGCTGAAAGAACAAATATTTACATGTACAAAAAAAAAACAACAAACATTAATATTATAGCTGAAAGACAAATATTTACATGATCGATAGGAATACAGACTGACATAAGTATGCGGACGGACATACATGCCTTGATACGTAGCGTATTATAATATTATTTCAGAAAAGTATTGAAATATTGAAATATTAGATTGAAAATAGATTTGATTATTATCTTTTACAGTGAAAAATATCAAAAATATTTTTCAAAGGTATGAAGTTATAAAATAACTACAAAATATGTAAAATTTGGTCAAAACAAAGAAGAAGAAAGTTAGAACTATTGTCGTATGAATTGTTTCCCTTGACCTTGTCCAACTCGGAGAAAGTGTGAATTTCGCAAAAATAAGAAATGATTTACGGAGTCTTCTTACATTCAATGAAAACTGGAATAAGTAAAAATGTACAAAATGTGTATACATATGAATTAAAGTTTTGACTCTTGTTCATTAAAAGTGGAGTACGTATGACAAATATAGACATCGATTTCAATTTCGTCTGCTATGCTATACAATATACATAATACAGGTATGTAAACTTTCCATTCATGATTAATATGTACTGAACCATGTCGGTATCGCTATATATGCAAATTAATACACTGTATTTGTAAACAAATGTCACAGTATTTGACAGCTGTCAAACTAAGTACGTTCACTGGGTTGCGAACCTTTGTCTCTAATCTCCTGGATCGCATCCATGTCCATTATCACTCGGCCCTGTTTCTCATTTGGCAGCTGAACATACATCTTACAGCCTGCGACCCAGCATTTTTCTCTTTTTAACTGTCGTGCATGGAAGGCCAAATTTTCACGATAAGGAGTCAAATTTTCCTGTACAAATATACCATCCGCTAATTCCTTCCTAGAAGCATACAGGCGCTGTCTAGCCTTCGAGTTCGTGAATTTGATAATTACTCTTCTGTTAAAGTTATCTACGGGTTTACCCTTCCTATGGCATTTATCAATATCACTGCTTGTGAGGTGGATATTCCTCTTCTTGGCTTCATCGAGAATTTTGGTTTCCGTCGTCGCTCATCTCCATAAAATAAGCACACAGCCGAACCTCATCATCCCAATGCTGTTATGACGTCATGAACTTTACGTCACAGTTCCTTGAAACCATTGGGGTTTTTCAAAGTAAATAAATGTTTTATTGACTGTATTCAGCTCGGATGGTTTACAAACTGGCGTTTTATAATTCATTGATCACCATTTTTGTTCGATACAAATTGTTATCGGTGAATTTAGTTTTTTTCTGAAAAGTGATTCACCTCGAATTTAAAACCGGAAGCTGGGTAAGGTATGGCGTACGGTGTTCCTTTTGGACAATCGTGACTTTTTATTGAATCCTAAACCGCGATGTACGATGGTACGATGACGAAAACGCAATAGTGCGATGGCACGGTGATGAAACAACGATGGTACGATGGTGAAAACGCGATGGCACGATGATGAAATCGCAATGGTACGATGGTGAAATGTCGATGTAATATCGCGTTTTTATCATCGTACCATCGCGTTTTCACCATCGTATCATCGTACCATCGCGTTTTCATCATCGTACCATCACGTTTTCATCATCGTACCATCGCATTATCACCATCCTACCATCGCGTTTTTACCATCGTGCCATCGCGTTATCACCATCGTACCATCGAGTTATCACCATCGTACCATCGCATTTTCACCATCGTACCATCGCCTTCCGGTGGTCATGCGCAGTGGTACAGTATATGTGTCAGTAATACAGGCTTGATACAATCTCATTTTCACATTGCACTATGTACCTTCTACATCCTAACAAGAATAAGCTGAGTTTGAATACTATCATGTGACTATTACACCCAGCTTTTTATTTACTTTCATGCATACAAAAAATACAAAGGACGTGGCCTTGAAGATTTTACACAGTTTTAATGAGTTGAGCACTGAACATTTTGTAAAACATTTTGCAAAACAGCAGAATCTAAATGGTAAATTTCTTCTCACAAAATACATTGAGATACATTCATCTATTGTTGACAAAAATTCAAGTGCACGGAACTACGCATTTCTAACCAGAAGGCGATGGTAGGATGATGAAAACGCGATGGTAGGATGGTGAAAACGCGACGGTACGATGGTGAAACCGCGATGGTACGATGGTGATAACGCGATGGCACGATGGTGAAAACGCGATGGTACGATGGTGATAACGCGATGGCACGATGGTGAAAACGCGATGGTACGATGGTGATAACGCGATGGCACGATGGTGAAAACGCGATGGTACGATGATGAAAACGCGATAGCACGATGATGAAAACGCGATGGCACGATGGTAAAAACGCGATGGTACGATGATGAAAACGCGATATTACATCGACATTTCACCATCTTACCATCGCGATTTCATATCGTGCCATCGCGTTTTCACCATCGTACCATCGTTGTTACATCATCGTGCCATCGCGCCATCGCGTTTTCGTCATCGTACCATCGTGCATCGCGGTTTAGTATTAAATAAAAAGTCACGATTGTCCAAACGGAACCCCGTAATGGCGAAATACCAGTACGGCGATTTTGATAGTGTAAGATAACGAATAAAATGACCGACTTGGGTATGTTTATTACTGATGTGCTCAGCGTACCATAAGAGGGATGATTATTTTACCACTTGAAATCGTGTTTTCATTGCTAGTTGACATGTGGTTCGATTTATAACTCGATAAAAAACGACAAAAAATGACAAGATTTACTTGCCAACCTGTACTATTTCATAGTATATTAGGTGGGTGGGATATGGTATATATATATATGTGTATAATGTATATATTTATTGATAGAGCTTCATGCGCCTGTGCTCAGTGTATTGAATTTCATGTGATTCTTAAAGATACGCTTATATAATTCTTGCATACCAGACAGGGATTTCCGGTATTTTTTAGAATCCCGGGGTGTAAGTTGACTCTCGTGCGGTAAATGACGTATTACGAACTACATACATGTATACGATTTATGTAGTAATTTATATTTTATTTTAGAAACGGAATAAATATTCAACACCTTGACAGCTCCTATTGGTTCCTGACAGTGTATTTCTCGATTCAAATCGCGTTATTTTATAAAACATTCATAACGTTACGCTGCAACTGATAAAACAAAATCGGAACTTAACATTGTTATTTGTTTTGAAACGTCATGACGTCTTTCCTGTTTACGGACGTTGGTTCCCGCGCTTTGTTTAAATACACTGCTAAAAGAAATAATTCAAAAAAGAAACCCGTCCGATGATTTTTTTTTTATTTCATTTCTTGAAATCATTCAAAAAAAGATTCTTTCAGGGTTATAGTGCAGATGGAAAATGGGCTTGGGGTAACTGTTTCGGTAACTGGGCGGGGCCCTCGTTACACCTAAACATTTACTCTCGGGGCCCGGGAAATTCCCCTCTGCCCTACAACCGAGAAAGAATCTTAAAATTATATAAAAGTTTAATAGATTTTTTCCTAAAATTCTTATGAAATTGCCCTATACCGTACGTGTGATGTAAAAGTGTTTAAACTACCGATTTTAAAAAAATATAACCCCCCCCCCCCCTGCCCCCTTGCCCCATTCTATAAGCACTTTAACCCTTGCCAAAATTTTGAATCTATTTAATACCAAAATCTTTTAAATCTTTATTTTAAACCGAATAAAACCCTTTTGGGTTTTTAACCTCTTTTTGACCTTTTGCCCTTGGTCGGGAATGGTCATGCCGGACTTAAAAAAAGAAAAAAAATTTTAAAAAATTATTGTTAAAACCTATAAAAAATAAAGTAATCTATTTTTGTAACGTTTACAATGAAACCCCTATTTTTAGTATTTCATGTAAACGCCTATTTTTAGTAAATTTTTTTTTTGTAATTTTAAAAAGAAAACGTCATTTTTGTAACGTTTTAAAATGTAAACCCCTATTTTTAGTAACGTTTACAATGAAACGCTTATTTTTTATTTTTAAATACCGTGACAATGTTTGTGTTTATTTTTAGTAACGTTTACAATTAAACGCAGTACTTCCGTTCAAGTTTATTTTTTAACATTAGTGGAATTTTTTTTATGTCTATACTTTTATTTATGTAACTTTAAATGAAAAGCTGAAACTTTATATTGTTAACCATCATCGTCGAATGGTTTTCAGTTTTTTATACAACATTTTTTGTTTTATTTTCAAATCTGTTCATTCATACAGGTTATACATGTTCATCCGGTAAGATTCATCCGAAAATAGTTTTACCCGTACAGGTTCTCCGATTATATCTGATTAACTCCCCTAAAAACGTAAAATTTATTTCTGTAATTTTGAATCGTCAAAAGGGTTGCAAACTTTTGTTCCTTGTGTTAATGAATTTTAATTTTTTTTTTATACATAGTATTATTTTTTCCGACCCAGCAAGCCCTCGGCTACTATTTTTATTATATTACTCCCAAAAATATACCAAAAATTGTCATATCATTATTCCACCCCTAAATAAAAAACTGCGATATTGGGCTTTTAGGGGTTTTATTCGGTTCTTTTTTAAAACCCCGGCCCCCGCTAATAAAAATTTAATTCTATTTAAAAGTTCCGGTTTTTTTAAACCGCAAACCACCATTAAAAAACCCTTTTGGTACAGCTACACTTTATTGTTGGTTTATGTGTAAAAAATCTTTAAATCTACGAAAATTCCAAATCAAAATCCATTCCTTTTAAAATATTCAGATCACCCCTACCTTCATGTTGAATGATCCAAGCCCGGGTTAAAATATTTTTTCATTTTTACAAATTCAAAAAAACCGTTTTAAAATTTTGGATCTTTTTTCATAAAAATGTATATTCAAAAAGAAACACTTCATGTTTTGCTCTTTCTATTTTTTTTCCCAAATTCTTCTTTTTTTCCTGTCTTTTTTTTAAAGTTTAAAAATTATTTCAGCTAAATCATCAAGTCGTTTTGTTGTACAATTCAGAAGCAGAAAAATTTGCAACAGTTTCTTTGTTCTGCAATTTTGTTTTTTTCTTTTTTTTAAAAAGCATTTTTTACTTCAAAATTTTTTCCCCAATTATTAAAAATTTTTTCATCATTATAGCAATTTTTTCGACATTAGCGTTTTGCTTGAGTTTAGCGAAATTACTTGGTTTAGCAGGATTATTTCCTTGTTTAGCTGAAAATTTTAAAACTGGAGTTAAGATCTTTATTTTTTTTTTTTAATTTTATCTTTTAAATTCATTAATATCTTCTTGTAAAAAATTTTTAAGTTTACTTAACTCTTCGTGTTTTTATTGTGAGTCATCGACATTTTTTAATCAGGTCTACAAGTTTTTTCTTTAAATTTTTCTACTGATTATTACGTTTTTAATTGTTTCATATTAGCAGAAATTAACTCCCCTTTTTTTAACTGATTTTTCAACAAAAACCCCATTTCATTTTTTGGTCTTCACTTGCTTTAATTCGCCCTATCTGTTTGTAATTTTTTTTAATATTTTTAACCCCATATTTTAAATTTGACGGTTGTCAAAAATACAAATCCAATTTCGAATTTTGTTTTTTAAAATCATCTATTTTAAAATTTTAAATTTCTTTTTTAAAGCCCTCTAATGCTGTATCATGATCACACCCTTTTTGTGAAGCTGCCTTTTCCAATTCGATTTTTTTTCGCAAGTTTTTTAAAATTTAATTCTAAAAACTTATGTTTTTTTTTCAGTTTCAGTTTTAGTTTATTATTTCTGTCTTTTTTCTAACCGATACATATTTGTAATTTTTTTTTCAGCTTCAAAATTTGTTTTTTAGTTCTTATTTTAATCATCTTCTTTTAATTCTTAAACTTGGGGTTTTAAAACTTTTCAAAATTATTTCAAAAATATTTTTTTATTTGTCATCTGAAAAATAAATTTTCTTTTAAAGTTTTTTAATAGAATCATCAAGCTTTCTTTTCTTCTTCAATTTTACCTTGAATAAACTTTTAAATAAGAATTTTTTAAAATCTTTTGTTAATTTTAAATTTTCTTTACTTCTGCTTCTAATGTCGTTTTAAACTTTTTGCATCTTCAATTTTATGCTATCTATTCACTTTAAACTTTTTTAAACAAAATCGCTTGAAACTACATCGGGGATTTATCTGGTTCCTAATTGATTTTTTATTCCCCTCCCATATCAATGCTTGTTATTGTTTTATCAAGTTCCTATTTTCTGTGAAGTTTTGATTCCTGCCCTTTCTAATTTTTTTTAATTGTTTTTTAGTAGCAATCATTTAAAATCAAATTTAACTTACTTAGCAGATTCACTTATTTTTTTTAATCTTTAAAAAACTCCCATTTTAATTTTTAAAATTACCAGAAAGTTTTTTTTTAAAACTTTCCTTTGGTTTTGAATATATAAAAATCATACTTCTTTTTTGTTGCATAGCAAAAAAACACGATCTACATTTTGTTCATTCAAACCTTCATTTTCATTTTACCGGATTTTCAAAAAAAATATAATGTGAACATTAATTCAATATTTTTTGGGTGTTTTATATAAACGATTTAAATAAAAAAACACATTTTTGGCGCCCTTTTAACAAGTATTTTTTATTTCTTTTGAACTTTTTTATTTTCACTTAAAAAATATCAATATACTATTTTTTTTTCTGATTCAAGATCTTAACATCAAAATTTTCATTTTAAAAACTTAAAGTATTCATTTGGATCTTTTTAAATTTTTTTTTGCAATTTGGCTTAAGGGGTTTAAATTTAAATCTTGATATTTTTGTTCTGGGTTTTTTAGCAAAAAAAATAATTTTCTAATAAAAAAGGGTTTTCGAAGTATATGCATTAATGTTTTTTTTTTCCAGTCCAGAAGATCCCATATTAACATCAAAAAACATAAATCGGGCTAAAAGGTAAATTGTTTAAAGTTATTGGTTTATCATTTTTTTGTATCATAATTTGGGAATTTCCATTATATAATATTACATTTTTTTACATTTTTTACAATATCTTACATTATTTTACTTTTTTTTCATTATTTTAATTTCTTCTTTATTATAAAAATGAATAAAACTTAATGAAATGAAAAAAGAAAAAAATTATGGGAAAAAGAAAAAAATCTAAGAAAAAATAATGAGAAAAAAAAAAAGAAAAGCTACAAATCGGTTTTGTACACTGAATTTATAACCCAAATTATGAAAAAATAAAAAGTCAAAAAGAACAATACCGTCATTAAAAGCTTTTCCGGAATTAAAGAAAAATTTACGTTACTTAAAAAATTTTTTTTGAAAAAATAAAAGAAGTAGAACAACAACAAAATTGGCAAGATAAGGGAAAGAATCACCACCTCAAACCAACACCATTATTACCACAAAAACTAGCAAAAAGAGGTTGATAAAAAATGGAAATTATTATAACAGAAAAAAAAATTCCGAAAATCAAAGAAAATTGGGAGCAAGCCGAAAGAAAAAAAAAAAATACAGAAAATTTGGTGCTGATTTGGAAAATGATTTTTAGAAAATATGGATATTAAAAACCGTCTAATTTTTTTGATTTTTTAACTCAAATTAATTGATCCTAATAAAAAAAGTAAAGACGATCTTGAACTAAAATAAGGGTTTACTGAAAATTTAAAAATTAAATGGTTCAATAACTGGAAAAATCAAATTCAAAGACCAATAAACAAAAAAAGCAAAAAAATTTAAAAACAGACAAGACAATTATTAAAGTACAAAAACGATTAAATCATATTCTTGTACGGCTTCTACATTGGACAAAGGGACAAGGAAAAAACATCATAACCTAAAAAGTTTACCAAATGGCGAAGGTAATTTTAATTATTAACTTAAATAAACTTTTTGCAAAAAAAATTAATTGCAAGGATAAAAAACTGGAAAAAAAATAAAACCTAAGTAGAAAAATGATTTGATTGATTGATTAATAAAGTTTTAAACAAAAAAAAAACATTAAATTCATTCAAAAAAAAATTTCAAAAATTAACAGAAAAGTCAGGTTTCCCTATCAAAAAAAGATCTATAAAATTTTAAAAAAAAGTAATTAGGGAAAAGGGTTATGACGTTTGTCCATTTAACCCCGGAAAAATTTGGAAAAGATTTGGGGTTTAAAATTGGTTAAATTGATGTGGAAATAATAATGAAGAACTAAAAATGGGTATTGAAAAATTATGAATTTAAAAAATTAATTCATTTTTACCAAACAAAAAAATGTTATATAAAAAATTTTTTCTTAAAATTTACACTTTTATTAAAGTTTTTTAAAATTTTAGTTTTTAATTAAAAAGATATTTTAATAATTAATAAAGGGAAAAAAAAAATAGTATAAGTTCTGAAACGTTAAATTTTAAAAAATAACCGAGTGATTTTAAAATAAATTTAGCTTTTTTTAATTTTTAGATAAAAAAAAATTTGTTGTTGGTTTGGTAGTATTAACACTATGCCCACCTTGCAAATTTTGTGATGTTTGAAAATAAAAGAATTCGTTACAATAATGGTAAGAATAAAAAAGATATCATTTTTAAAAAGGGTTTCTTACATTACAAAATTTTAAATAATTATTTTAGGGAAACATTAAAAAGTAATATGATTTTGAATTTAATAAATCAGAAATTGCCCAAAAAGTTTAAAATTTATTTAATTTTTAAGATTTTTTTTTTCATTACAGAAAATTTTTATTTTGGATTTAAGAATGTCAAATTTTCATACTTTGTTGGTTTGGGAAAAAAAAGCATTGAAAATCCCAATGGGCACTACAACACCAATATAACTAACTTGTTTGATAAAATTTTCTTCATTGTGATTTATTGATTTCACTTGTTGAGGGAAAATTTCAGTGATATTTCTAGCTTTAAGACGAAATTTAAAGAGTTTATCCATTTACAAAAAGAACCACAAGAGTTGGATACTAAAATTAAAAATTTAAATTAAAAATTTTAAATGAATTATTACAGATTATTTGGAGAATATTAATTTTAAATGAGGTTAAACAAGTTTTACACTAATTTAAAAAGAAATAGGAAATTATAATTTTTAGTTTTAATAAGAAAAAAAAAGTTTATGACAAAAAAAAGGGAAATTTATTGATGTTGATCCCAAAGGGGAAAAAATCATACATGGAACGGTTTTTTTGAACTTTAAAAAAATTTTTTTCAAGGGGAGTTCACTTAAATTTAGCACAGCTGGAAAAAAGCTTTGGAAACACAAAAAAGCAGCCTGAAAGTGGAACAAAAAGGTGGAACAGAGTTGGAAATTTAGCTGCAGCAAAGCTTTTGAAGCTTCACGGAAAAACTAAAAAAATTTGTTGAAAAACTTAAAAAGAAACCTGCCCAGCAGTTTTAATTTAATTCCCAAGGAATTACAAGAAAAGAAAACAGAAAAATAAAAAGGGAGGATTTTATATAAGATTAAATAATTATTGTCGGGGATCGGAACTTCAGTCGACAAAACGTATTAACAAAATTTATAAAAACAAAAGTTTTAATTTTAAAAAAAAATAGAATAAAAAATAAAAAAATATATAATAATACTTTTAAAAAAAACAATTTTGTAAAAGATATAATTAACCCCTATTCTTTTTAGAACACTTTAATATCGTCTTGGGGAAAATAATTTTAAGGGAAACAAAAAAAAGGGTTATCACTTTAAAATTAAAAGATAAAGCTCATATTTTGTTTGGTTTAATGGTTTTTTTAAAGAAATTTTAAAAAATAATGTTTGCTGATGGACTATATAAGGGGCCCCAAAATTTGCTCTATTAAAAATGGCTTCATTAATTATCATTAGGGGTTAAACAAAAGGGAAAAAATTTTTTATGATGTAAAATTTAAAAAGGGGTAGTAAATGTAAAGTTTTTTGGTTGAACTACTAGGATTATGCAAAATCAACTGAACAAAAAAATTTATTTTTAATACTACTCCCTTATCTGCACTGAAAATTTTTCGGGTTTTAAAATTTAAACGGAATTAAATCCAGGATAAAAATGAGGTAATGCAAGTTTCCTTTAAAATAATTTCATTTTTTAAAGGGTTTAGAAACTAAATTTACCCCAAGTCAAATTAAAATAACACTACAGTAACAATAGATGAATTTTAATTTTTTAGATCTTGCGTGACGGTAGAGAAATTGAAAAAAAAATTTAATTCTATGGGTTCCGGTTTGATTTTCATAATTTGGTTTAATTTAATTTCTGAAAGTTTACAAAGAAAGAGGGTATACTAGGGAAATGATACGCAAAAACTGAACACAACAGATTAACAACTTTTAAAATAACGGGGGAAAAAAAACCCACAACAGGATTTTTTATTTACAACGACCTGACAAAAGTAATAATCAGAACATACCCACATTTATTGATTTTTAAAAATTAATGCAGCAGATGATGCTTGTCTTGGTTTCTTGTCGTCTTAAAGTTGGTAAGGGTTTTTTATCCAGAAACAGAATACAAATAATCAAAAAATAATGATGTTTAATTAATTTTTATTATAAAAAAATAATAAGACTACGGAAGTTGCTAAATAGTTTAATTTAAAATTTTTTGAGGTTTTTCATTTTAATTTTGGGAAAAAAAAAAAGGAAATAACAGAAGATCCTAAAAATTACTTAAACTTTAAAAATTAAATAATTTCCCCACTGCAAGATATCGATTTACCAATTGTATTAAAAGGGGAAACAGTTGAAATAAATCATTGGAAATGAACGTTATTTTTAAAAAATGAACTTGTCATTGTTTAAAAAAAAAAAAAAAAATTTTAAAAAATTAAAAAATAAATTTATATAATGACATAAAATTATATTGAATATAAATTTAAACCTTACAGATGGACAAAAGAAAAATTTACCCCGAGCCTAAAACCAAAAAAATTCCCACATACTTTTGATTAAAACAAAAAATTCGGGAAACTTTCCTTTATTTTTAAAAAAACCAATTAATAAAAATTAAAAAAGCTGTTGCAAATAATAAGGGATTAGAAATTAAAATTTTCAAAAAGTCAAATGTCCAGTAAAGGTCAAAAGGGGGATTTTTAGGACTTTGGCTGGTTTGTTGGGAAAAAACATTCTTCCAATGGCACAAAAATACCCCAAAAAATATTGCCCCTCTAGGCTTTGGTGCTTTGTCTGGGCTACCCCTACTGGTTTAGTAAAATACTTGGAAATGGTAGATTTCATAGCTAATGATAAGAAAATATGATTCACCATATTTTTCACCAATCAAAGAAAGCAACTAGTAGGTTTGGGAGTGTTTAAAAATTAAACAAAAAAAAAAAACGAGGGTGGGTTTTTAGGTTGTTGGCGCTAGTCTGGGAATACTTTGATTCATCTTGTTAAGTGGGAAAGGTTTTACAATGATTCTCAACGAAGCCCTTTACAGACGAATTCCTATATAAAAAAAAATAAAAAAATTTGTGAAAAGAAAAAAAATTTAAAAAAAAAAAAAAATAAAATTAAAAAAAAAAAATAAAATTTAAAAACAAACCTATTTCTAACTTTAAAATTAAACAATGGTAAAACAATTAAAAATTAAAAACTTTAGGGGTTTTTTAGTAAAATAATTTATTAAAATTAAAAAAAAAGGTTAAAGGGGGAATTAAATTTTTGGACGACCTTTTGGCCCGGAACACTTTGGGGTTTGTTATTAAAAACTTTGTACTTTGACCCTTTTGGACTTCCTCCGCCAAAAGAAAAATTATTATAACCAATGTAAAATAAAACAATGTTCAATTCAAGACAAAACAATATGCTTTCGGATATTTTGTTTATTTTTCATTTAAAAAGTTCAAAATAAAGTACCCTTGTATGATTTATTGTTAAAAAAAAATAAAAAATTAATAAAGTAAAAAAAAATGAACAAAATTTTAAAATTATTTTAACCAAAAGGACATGTAAATTAACTGGAAAAATTAAAATTGGGGGAATTTTAAAAATAAAATAAAAAATAAAAAAAAATAGAAAGACAAAAAATAAAAAACCTCCATTGTTTTTAACTTTTTTACCCAAATACCGAGGGGGTTTTTTCAATGGAAAACTTAAAAGCGTCCTGGTTTTGTTCAAAAAGGTAATAATGTAAAAATTAATTTTTTAAATTTCATTTAATTATCTTTTGATGCAATTAAATTAGATAAAGGAGAACTAATTACAAATAAAAAATAAAGAAAAAAGTAATTCTTCAAAGTTACAACAAAAAAAATAAAAAAATGATTTTTCTTTAATATGCAAATAATTTAAAATAATGATTTATTTAATTAAATTTTTTAAAGTTTGAAATTCGTTAAAAATTTAGGTTTTTATAATTTAAGTTTTTAAATTTTAAATTTTTTTTAAGAGCTAATTTTGAGCTAATTTTAAAAATTAAAATTTAAAAATAAGTTTATCAAACCATTTCAAGAAATTTTTATCGTCATAACAGATAAAGATGTTTTATTTTAACATAACTGGAAAAATTGTGTTATTGAAAGAAAAACTTTTTAAAAGTGATTACTTTGGGTTTAATTAAACAAAATATCTTTTTAATTTTTATGAAAATTGTTTTTAACAACAAATTTTTTAATTCCTTTTCATTTTTTAAAAATTTTCTTCATTTTCTAAAAAATATAATCATTTTTTTCTTAATCCGACAAATTTAAAAATGGGAATGCCCAGCTCATCTTTAAATTTTTTCCCAATTTCTTTTTATTATTTTCAAAATAAAATTTTGAATTACTATCATAATCACATTATCAATAAATCTTTTCCTTTTTAAAAAACCTATATCATCTTTGGTTTTTTAATTTCATAAAATAATGAACAGTGTGTGAATTTAATTTACAATTTTCCTCGTACTTTTTCCCTTAATATAAAAATTAAAGAAAATCTACATTAAAAATTTTTATAAATTAGAATGCACTTTTCCAACTAACAAGGTCTGTTTTAATAACAAACTTTCTTTATTTTAAAACCAACAAATTCTTGTTAAACATCGTTGAACTAACAAATAAGGTTTTTGGCAGTATTTTAATAAATATTTTATCATGAGTTTTTAATATTTAACCCCTCTTGCTAAATTCTCCCCGTTTTACCGATACGAATGTTCATTAAATTAAAAAAATCCTTTTTTAAAAAATTTTTTGCTTTAGATTTTTTTTAGTATTAAAATCAAAATTTCTTTTTTAAACCCGAATTTTATCAAAAGTTTAAAATTTTATGTATTTTGTTACTTTTTTAACCCTAAAATTTTGTATAAGTTCAAGATTTTTTTAAAAAGAACCATAAAATTTTTTTTTTCATTAAAGTTGGAACTAAATTTTTTTACATTACTTTTTCATATTTCAAATTCGTTTTATATTTTACTATAGCAAAAGCCATTCGTCTGGTATTTAATTTTTTCAGGAGCTAAAGGGTAATCGTTGGGGTTTTGTATTCTTTTGGATTTCAAGATCCCTTCAACTATAAAATAGTTTTTCCTTTTTCAATTTAATTTTTTGAATTGTTTTTCAAAAAAAAAATTTAAAAATTTCCCGAGGTAAAGGTTGCACATACCCAACCCTAAAGTTATTGGCGTCGGGACATTGTATTGCTTTAAAATTTGAATATAATCTTTCATATATTTATTGTTTGCTTAAATGTATCGTTGAAAAAATAACTTTTTCCCCCTAAATCCTTTTTTAATAAAAGAACATCAATATCAGTTATTAAATCTAACTTTTTTCCAGTCTTTTTAAAATTGCATCCCAAGCTAAACCCGGACTACTAAAATAATGCAAAATCTAATTTGTAGTACTCTAAACAAGTTTTCTAAAATTTCAAATACCAGCTAAAGTAATACTCAGTTTTTTAAATATAGATCTGAATTCTCCATTGTTTTAATTTTAAATTTTTCCCCAAAAATTTTTTGCATGTTCGTATTCATTTTCAAAATATTAGTTTCATTTTAAAAATTTAATAAAACTTTTTTTTTAGAAGGTAATCTGTTTCTTTGAATTTTTTAAAATTCCTGAAAAATATGGATAAACAGCCCCCCCCTTTGCTCAGTAGGGAGAGCGTCGGTCACGGCGCGGGGTCGTTTAGTTTGATCCTCGGGGGGGCGTTGTTCTCCTGACATTTGATAAACGACTTGTGTCTGAAATCATTAGTCCCCCACTCTGATTCATTGGGGAATTTTGGGAGTTACTTTCGGGAAAAAGGGTTTTTTTGGTACAAAACCAGGGAAAATGGGTTGGTTAACTCCCGCCCTTACATGACTGAAATAGTTAAAAACGGGGTTAAACCCAAAACAAACAAAAAAAAAAACATTGGATAAAACCTTTTTTTTTTTTTATAATTCTATATTTTTATCAAAAACTTGGTTAGTATTTTAAATTCGGAAATATTTTTTTTCTTTTATCCAATTTGAGACATAAAATTTGGTGAATCAAAAAAGACCCCGTCAAAATCATAATGCCCTAATCTTTTCCCTATTTTAGGAAAAATTTAATTTTTTTTTTTAAAATTTTCCCATTTGTTTCATAAAAAATGACCGTCATAACCTCTTAAAAAATAAAAAACAGGGAATTTTATGGTTATTTTTAAAAATTTAAAATTACATTCTGGTGACACTTTTTCTGAATTTCCGTTTTATGACGTGGTCTCTTCTTTTTATTTAAACTTCTAATTTTTTTTTTCGCAATTTTACAAACTTTTTTTTTTTTAAATTCACTTTTATCTTTTTTGCATTTTTATTCTTTTTTTAAAATGCTCTTTTAAATATTTTACAATTTCTTTCCCCCAACATTTCTTCAAAAAACTTTTAAAAATGCATTAGGACCCTATAAAACTGGGTTTGGTTTAGTAATTTATCGTCTAACAAAAAACAACTTTAACCGTAACCAATCTATATGATTTTGATAGGGTTTAGTAAATGAAGATTAGTTGTGGTAAAGCATTAAAAATTTTTTTTTATTTATTCAAAAACAGAAATTACAAAAAATACTCTAACCTTTATGGAATTTTTAAATTGTACTTTACTTCCCTCTTTGGCATTTTTTCGCCTTGGGGACCCTTAATACTAAAAAATTTGGGGAAAATTTTCATTTAAATTCTTTCTTGAGTAAAATGTTTTAACAACTTTTACAAAAAAATTTTTTTGTTGGGCTTTGGTTTTTTATTTATTTTAACTATTAAAGTCTTTTATCCAAACATAATTTGGGTCAGTTCTTGGGGGCTTTCCCTCATCATCATTATTTTATCAGTTTTTTATCATTTATTTATCATTTATTTTTCATTTTTTTATCATTAGAATTAACACATGTCCAGTGTTCTTCGTATTGATATTTTGAATGTACAAAGGTAAATACTTTTTCTTCAAACCAAATATATTAAATGAATTTTTATTTAAAACTTCATTTTAGGTTTTGATTTAATAACAGAAATTTAATTCCAGTATAACAGCCCTTTATATGTTTTTTTTTTTTGAAACTCTATGAGGGTTTTTTAATAGGAAATTTGTAAACAAAAGCCCATCTAAAACATTCGTTACCATTTTTTTATTTTTTTAACCCTTTTATTGGATTTGTAATGGTTTTTTGGGAATTTTAAATAAATTGAAGCAGCCATGGACTATATTATATCTATTTATATAAGAGCATAACTGCTCTATTTTCCAGCCACTTCCTTAGAAAACCCAAATTTCCTTCTATTTATTATTTTATCAAAAGCTTTAGTAAAGTTTTTTTTTTTTCGTTTGTGTTTAAAAATTTCTAAACCTTTATTGAAAATGGATTTTATTTGATCATTTTATCCTTTTTTTCAAAAATTATTTTTAAAACAACTTTTTTTATACCTTTTAAAATTTTAAAATTTAGATTTTAATATTTTAAAAGAGTTTTAATATTTAAATATAATGATTCTTTGGATCTTGTCTAATGTAATTTTTAAATTTTAAATTTTTTTAATATTGTTTTTTAATCTCTCGATTTCCCTCTTATATTAATTTAGAAATAAAATTCGTTTTTGCAAAAAAAGGGTTAAAAAAATACTTAAAAAAAAAAAAAAATAAATAAAGTTTTAAAATTTTCTTTAAAAAAAAATAAAAAATTTAAAAATTTTTATCTTTTTTTCCCTTAGTTTTTGATATTCCCATTTTACTCGGTTTTCTCCTTTGCACACTTGTTTTAACCCCGAATTTTTACCAAGGCTTTTGACGCTGCATAATTGCTTTTTTTGTTTTTTTTTTCATTAGATCACGTGGTTGAATAACTTTTTTTTGGGTTGTTTCAATATTTTTTGGTTGGGCAAACAAAACTTTTTAAAACTGAGGTTTTAGTACCTAGGGTACGCATTTTTTTTTTCATTTAAAAAGACAACCCCCGTTCCCTTCAAATAAATTATTTTTTAAAAAATAAGGTCTATAACATTTTTTAAATTTATCAAAGAATGATTTTTTTATTCATCGCTACTATTTTACAATTTTTATTTAATAACTTTCTTCTTTTTAAGAACTTTCTTTTTGAATTTTTGTCTGGATTCATTTTTTCCTAAAGTGTAGTTAATTTTGGCATAATCATTCTATCTACCTTTCTATTAACCATCTATATATAAAAAACTTATAAAAAAAGTCTCTAAAAACGCACTAAAGAAAATTTAAAAAATAGGGAATTTATCTTATTTTTGAATAAGATTTAAAGTCATTTTTTCTAAATTGTTTCAAATGTTAAATTTAATACCTTCTTGGGAAAATTCTGTTTTAAAACCCTTCTTCGTGTAAATTTTTGTATTTTTCTAATAATCAAACCAACTTTGTTTTTTTCCGTTCTGTTTCTTTTTTTAACCTTTTTAAAACATATTTTTTGGGTCGGGGTTTAACCCCAAAAACAAAACCCCTCAATTTGGGGGTTTTTCCGTAGGTTTTATAATAGATCAGTTAAAAAAAGATTTTATATGCCCACTCGGGGGTTTTTTATAAAAACCATGTTGGATGTTTTTTGTAAAAACGTTTTCTGTAGTTAAATAACAACGTTCAAGGACAAAACACCATTTAAAAATGGTTTGCAAAGATAACTTTTTTATGACTGTTTAAGTTTTTAGCTGAAAAAAAATAAATATTTGGAAGGCTCTTGAGCAGCAAGTTCAAAAAAGGGTTTATATTTTTAAATTGGGTCCATAACATTTTGCCCTTCGTGAATTGGTTCTGGAATTTTTTTTTAAAATAGGGTTTTTTCTTTATAAAATCTAAAAAAGACTTTTTTCCCCGATGCAATTTTACCTTTAACTGATATAATTTTTCTCATTTATATAAAAACTTTTAGAAAAAACTTTTAAAAAAGTTAATATAACTCTTCTTCTTTTTTTTTTTTATTCCGTTAAGTTTTAAATTCCTTCAATACGTTTTAAAAAAGGATTGAATATTTTTTTTTTTTCTGATTTCTAATAGTATTGTTATTGATTTTTTTTTTTTTTTATTTTTTTTAAAGGGTTTTTGTTATTTTGTTTTTTTTGTGTGTGTGTTTTAAAAAAAATTTTTTTGTGAAATTTAGTTGTTGTAAAAGGTTTTGTGGGAGTGGGAAAATATAGGAAAGTGGAAAAATATGAGGGTTTTAAAAAAAAAAGTGGTTTTAAAGTATTTTTAAAAATTTTTTTTTTGAAGAAGGTGTTTGTTTGGTTTTTGAAATTTGTTTTATTCCCTTTAGAATTAAATTTTTTTTTTAATTTTAAAATTTTTTTTTAAATTAAATTTCTTTCAATTTACTAAATGGTACCCAACTTTAAATTTTTCATTGTAAAAACCTTTTCCCTTTTACTAAAGCTTTTTTTTCTTTAGTCTCGTCTAAAATTTTTCTTTCTAAAAACATTTGTGTGTAGGTAAAAAATTCTTGTTCATAAAAAGAAAACCCTTGAAATTTTTCTCATTTAAAACTTTATGTGTTGTTTTGGGGTTTGTATTATTATTTTAAAATTTTTAAAAAAATTTCCCCTGTCCATTTTTTGATACCTTTTTCAAATTCTTTTAATTTGCTTTTAAACGAACTCGACACCAATTTAAAAATTTTTTTTACTCTTTGGTATCTTTAAATCACCATATAAAATTAAAGTAAAAAAGTACCTTTTTTAAATTTTTATGCTTCGGTTGGGGCATTTTTATACTAGAAAGTTTTTTTTGTTATATTTATCAACCATATCCTGAAAATTTTCTAAAAAAGTATAATAATTTTTCTGTAAAATATTTCCCAAATTTTTCTTTTTTTAAATTTTTATTAAAAACTTTCTATTATACACCTTTTCCCTTTATTAAATGTATGGACTATAATCTTATTTTATTCAAAAAAAGATTCAAACTTTTTTTTATAAATTCTTTTTTTCACACCCCTAAATTTTTGGAAACGCCTTCAAAATTTTTTTTCAAAGCTTCAGAACAGATTCTCCAGTTTTTCTTTAATGGGAAAAACCCAAGCATATTTACTAAAAAAATCAAAAACGGAACAAGTACTTTACTCCCCTTTTTATACTTATTTTGAAAAAAGTTCAGTCAAATAAATAGCGACCAATTCATCAATATCATTTAAATATCACTCTTTTGTTTTCCAAAAAATTTTTTTTAATTGTTTTTGGGAAAATTTTTCTGCTAATTCATCCTCCCTGTGACCCCGGGGGTTTCTCTACCCCCTTTTCCCGTTTTTTGATTTTTGTCCGAGACCAAATGTGTATTTCGTTTTGATAGCTGGTTTTTTCAAATAAATGTTTTGCAAACTTTCTCCAAATTTTTTGATTTAGTTTTATTTTAATGGAAAGCATTTGCTTTCACTGTCTCTTTTTTCCACCCTGTCAAGCAAAAAAATGGCCTACATACTGCATCCCCTTTTATTTACAGGGGGCTTACTAGGGGATTTTTCCCGGGCCCCCAAAAAATTTAAACCTGGAAGTGTTAAAACCCTTTTTTAGGTAATAAAGGTAAAATTGCTTTGGAATATCTAAAAATTACCCCTGTAATTTAACAAAAATTTATTTCATTTTTTCCCAAGATGAACAAGTAGCCCCTTTTTCCCTTTTTCTCCCGTTTTTTTTTTTAACATAATGAGGATTTAATTATCTAAATCTTTTTTTTCAAACAATAATTTTATTTTGTAAAATCATCTATATCAATTATATTAAAAATTTTTGTTGGTTTTAAATGGGTTTAAACCTTGGGTTTTTAATTGTCCACATTGGCATCCGGCCAAAAATAAAACTTTTTTTGGTTAAACCAAAAGTTTCTTCGGTTTTTTAATAAAGATTTAAAAGATTTCAGGGTATTAAGTGTATTCTAAATTTAGGGCAAAGGTTTAAAAAGCACTTTTAGAATGGGACAAGGGGCAGGGGGGGGGGGGGGTATATTGTTTTAAATCGGATTTTTAATACTACTTAAGATTTAATTTTTTTTTATTTTACTGCAATTTTTTATGAAAGAACGATAAAATTTATATATCAAAAAAGCTTGTCAAAATGAAGCTGAGATTCTGGTTGGTTTTTAAAAACGTAAAGGGAATTTCCGCGGTTATTTACCATGTTAAGTTGTCTAACATTGGTGTAATATATATGTTGAATGTGTTTAAAAACTATCAATTCATAAAAAAAAATTTCTTATCCTTTATTACTGGCTACAATATTTTGAAGAGCATTTGGGGATAAAATTTTTTTTTTTCCCTGGAGCATTTTCAAGAAAAAACATATTGTAAGACTGGGATAACAAGTTTTAAAAGGAAAAGTCCCCAAAAAAAGAGTCAAAAGTAATGTATTGTATTTTTTTTATAGGTTTGGTAGTTTTGGTATTCTTTCCCTGATAGGTGAATCAAAAGTTTTAAAAATTTGGAAAGGCTCTAAACAAGCATTTAACAATGTGGGCCTTGGAAAAAATTTTTTCCCCCCAATTGACTTAAAAAGGAATTTCAAATTGATATTTTTTTGGGACGCATCCAATTGTTAACTTAAACAATACGATCATTTTTTTTTGTTTTATATCTTTTGCATTTTTTGCAAATTTATTACCCGGTTTGGGAACCTTCAAACACATTAAGGAGACATTTTTTTATTTAATGGGCAAAATTCATCATGTAGCCTTTTTTAAAAAATAAAAACATTTGCATTTTATGTTGGGGGGTTGGGCGACATGTTTTTCTTCCACTGATTCTATTCCACTTCTTCAGTAATACTTTTACCAACCAGAGTCAAGGAAAATTCTGGAGATTACGAAGCCGCCTTAGCTATCAGATTCAAACATTTTAGCACAGCTATCAACCTTTCTGATGACTATATTTTGAGGTGGATCATGAAACATATAAGGTCAACTAAAAAGAAAATACTGTACAATAAGAGAACCAAATCATGTAAAATAGCCTTTAATCCAAAAGTAATATGCATTTTTGATTTTGTTCAGTTTGTAACAACATTGTTAAAAAGAATGGTTTTGCCACTAACAATTCAAACACGTCGTTCATATTTTCCCGTCATTTGCTATTATTTTCATCGTTGGTTTTTGTCCCTTTAAAACTTTGAAGTGTCATGCACGTACATACTAATAAACTTCTATAGCGTTTGTTTTCAGGGGTCAGCGTTCCTTGAGCACTGCTGGTTAAATTCCCTTATACTTCTTCAACTGCAGGTTGTTGGTTCCAGTGAAGATCTTGGAGGAATGGTTAACAGCTTTGTCTCTTACTTATGATTTATTCACAAATATAGCTAAACATTTGATCAACCATAGACGCTACTACAAACGTATGTGGATGTAGAGATTGTGAAGCGACTGAAATTGTCGCGTCTTTGTTATCAAGAACTACAACTTTATCATATAACCCATTAAATGTTTCAACTATTATACGTGAAAAAATATAGCCGGGAAAATCATTTATTGCACCATTATCAACATGTACGCTAGTATATGTATGCGGCATTTTGATGAAAATTTTCACGTTGCTATTTCTTTTAAGAAGTTTCTCAACACCAGCCCGAATTCTTTTCATTTTATCCCTGTAATATTTCTGGTGAAATGGTACCATATGTGCAAATATATGAATTAAAACTATTGCTTCTTCGTTTGTTTCTATTAATTCAAGTCGTTTTGGAATTGATATGAGGGTGTATTTTGGGTCTATCCAAAATGTTCCAACATAAAAAGGTTGACAATGCGTAGTCAAGATAACCGTAAAGTTATTGCTTGCGACCTTACAACCTGAAGGTTTTTTCCACTTGGCATACCTCCATTGTTCTGTATACTGAGTACAGTTATATCGTTTCAACATATCTTCGTACCATTGGCGTGTCGTTGAGTCTCCTATGAGGTAAAGCCTTTTGTTTCTCAAACATTTTTGAAAGTTAGCACGATGAAACCCTGAAAATAAATTAACAAAACCACATTGGTGTTTCATTTGTCTCTCTTAAATTAGGAGGAACCGTCCAGAAGTTAAGATGCCAACCCGAGGATCGCAGATTCGAGCTTTACAAGGCCGTGACGCACGTCACCTGTTTATGACACAAGTATTTGGTTATCTGGGAGCAGAAAAGAAAGTAATTTAAATAAGTTAAAAGGTTATTAATCACAATCGCTTTAATGAAAATAAGATTAGCTTTCTTAACTGGAAGATTAAATTGTAAGGCAGAATAAGCTTTTCTATTCAATTATAAGCAATTACAGTCATCAGCTATACAAGATGGCAATCATTTTTAGCTCATCCGATTTTTGGGAAAAGAAGGATGAGTTATTGTCATCACTTGGTCGGTGCCGGCGTTGTCTGGTTAAGTTTTATGTTTACAACTCCTAAACTATCAAAGCTATTCCTACAAAACTTGCAACACCTGTTTACCATAATTAGCTGCTCTGTACAGCAATAACCATAACTCCACCCTGTTGTTTGTAAGGATTATGGCCCCTTTTGTACTTAGAAAATCAGATTTCTTGGTTAGGTTTTGTATTTAGCTCAGCTTTTCTCCTAAACTATCGAAGCTATTGCTTTAACACTTGCAACCATCAAAGGCTGACTCTGTACAGCAAGAAACATAACTCCATCTGGCTTTTTGCAAGAATTATGGGCCCTTTTGGACTTAGAAAATACCAGATTTCTTGGTTAAGTTTTGCGTTTAGGTCAACTTTTCTCCTTAAAGCAGCATGCCTCCAAATCGTTCGACAACAAAAAAAAAAAATATTTTTTTAAGATATCTTGAAATAAAATGCTATATTTCTTAAGAAGGCTTTATAACTCAATTTCTGACAAACATTATGTTGCGGAAACACTTGACAATTTGCTGTTTTTACTACTTTTTACGATGAAAATCGAAAAGCGTTTGTCACGCTTTTACTCCAGGTAAACTGTCTCGATTATAAATATCTATATTTTGGAGTATTATTCACTACTTCAGCTATAGCGCTATTGGTTACGACGACGGGAAAATGTCTTTTTATTACAGCGGCGGTCCGGGGTTCGATTCCCGACGCAGTCATCTTTTTTTCTTGATTTGGAACTTTTAAAATATGTAAGAAACAAAAATTCATATTCCTATGTTCATAATATGATCAAACTTCAATTTGAAAGAAAGATTATTTGTTAGCCAAATCTGGAGGCATGCTGCCTTAACAGTCAAAGCTATTGCTTTAAACCTTGGAGCATTTTTTTTTGCCATTTAAAGCTTACCCTGCACAGCAAGTACTGTAACTCTACATTGCTTTTAGCAAGAAATATGGCCCCTTTTGGTGTTCGAAAATCATGGACAGGACAATATTTCTATTATACAGAGACAAAATCAAAGGCCTGAATGGCCTGAGTCGGCTAATGATTGATGTACTGACAGTATAGTCTACCAGTTTCAGTTTGTTTTTAGTTTTTTTCTTAAAATTTCATAACACAGCTCGATATTTACCCAAAATATTATATCCGGATACGATTAAAACTTTCTCCAGTTTGAACATTTTATTTTACAAATTGTGATGATACGAAGACATTTAGCAGCAATTGGCAGTATCTGACATTGAAGTTTACGGTTAAATTACCTCTTATTTAATCTTTTCATAAAAAGTTTGTTTTTGTTTCGTGAAAGCAGCCAAACATAGACGATCTACTTTCGATTTCAAAACTACAAAAAAATACAATTTAATGTTTCGCCGATTTGTTTATTTCTCGAAAAATAAAATTAAAATCATTTTTAATATCAGTAGTAACTAAAAAAAACAGTAAGAGCTTCTTCTTCCGATAATTTATCCGTTTTTCTGACTGCAAAATTCAACCCACGCAAAGTTTTTAGAAATTACGATGCGTGTTTACGTTCAATGTGGGAGAATTAAGGCTGATCGGTTATTTTACTAACTCATCCAGACGATTCAGATTTAGTTTTTTAAAAAGCATTGTGGGGCGTTTCTGTATTTTTTTTACGTTTTATAGCTTAGAAATTATTAGACATGCTTTTTTGCATTATTTCTATACGTAATTTACGCTAATACGTATCTTATCTGGAGCCCTGTGGGAACTATATTTTGGGCTTTCGTGGATTTTTACCTAAGCTTTGTAAGCCTGCGCCAATTCTTAAATGCACATTTATGCTTAATGAGTTACATTCGAGAATTGCACAATTACAAGTCATAAAAAAGGACAGATTACATCGTATATTGGTCATAGCAAAGGGAATTGACACAACTTAACTTCATTCATGCAGTGAACTGTTTGAAGTTTGAGAAATCTAATGGAACTACATCCCTTCACTGTGTTATTTGGTCCATTTAGAGAATCGTTGGATAGCAAGGACTCGTCAAAAGGCTTTCAGCCTTTAGCCGACTCAAAAATTAGATGAAAACAACACTTTTCACGGCTATTGTAACTTCCAGTTTGACATTCGCAGTACCGATTTACTTTTTACCTTTGCAATGTCGCAGGTTCCAACGCCCGTTGATGAAAAATCCAGTAGAATATTTTTCATACCAAAGTTTAGTGGTATTATATCTTGAACAGGAAATACTTGGTTGATAGTAGTTAGTGATTTTCGAACCATTGTATTGTGCGTGTTCTTTTACCACCACTGAAATTGTTTTCTTCAAAACCTGGTGGGATCTAAAATAAAAGAAAATGGATATTAAATTCATACGAAACACTATGTTCATTCCATCATATTTACATTCCTACTTTGCAATTAGTTAAAATCATTATTATTATTATTATTATACCAGAATTATACAGCGCCCTTTTCATGATAAATAAGTTCAAATGCGCTTTACATATGGCAAACGCAGCCACACAGAGCGAGAAATTCATCCTCTACTAGTACAGACACAGCGATCTGACCAGAAGGACAGAGTGAGATAAAGCCCCCAGAACAAATAGAAAGAAATCCTTTTCTAGATAAATGCCTTTCCGAATAGACAGCTCTTTAACGTGCCCGGTGTATAGCACCGATACACGTGAAACCGTCTTTCCTGGGAAGAACCAGTACAGACCTCTTTATTAGGTGGGAGACACTCAAGAGCATCTCCGAAATTTCCAGTGCCTGGACCCGCATTCGAACCCCAAACCTCTGGATTAACAGTCAAGAGTGTTACCACAAGACCATCGGCCCACCTATTAAGATTAGCAAGTAAAATATATCATACCGGACTAAGGTTTTGTTGCTTAAGCACCCGTATGTTTGTATAATTATAACAAAACATTTAATGACCAGGATATTGTCTATATAGCACAGTTTGGAACAGTGAAACAAAATGAGATAACATATGTACTCTCAAACTCGCATGCCATCAGTTGTATAAGTCTCATTCATTAATGGACGAACAGTCAAGCAAATAAACAAAATGAATAATATTAACAATCTCCATATATATAAGGTTTCAAGAAAAAATCTCCTGTTTCTTAAACGATCGATCTGGAAAAAATCACAAGCGGATGAACGGGCGATAGAACGGACAAAACAAATATGTTTATTTTCTATTACTGTATCATTTTTATATGTAATGCTTTATGAAATAAATTAGATGATTTTGTAGTTGCCATAACTTTGAGTCTGAGCATTTATTCTCTTTATAATAACATCGAGTTGTCTGATATAGTAACAAAATGACTGAACTTACATTCTCTCTAAGGATCTGTATCAAAAGATACAGTTTGACTACATTTCAAGTTATCAATTGATTTACATTATGAGAACGGACAGCAAATTTACAGTATGGCAGGTGATTAAATAATACTGCCATACATCATTTGTTTACTTTAAATCTGCTAATCTAGATTCCTCCACAACCACCGCATTTCAAAGTCTTAAATTGACTTTTATCTTTAAATTTATGCAAAAAATTCCAAACAGCTGTAGTAGTATATTCCAGTATATTCATATTTCAAATGTACCTAGAAGCTAAAATCTCCTTTTCACAAATGCTGATCGACTTTGGCCACTTTGGGAGCAAATGTTTCACTAAGGTCCAGTCATTGCACTGTAACTTTGGATTCAGAGGTTTCCCACAGTACCATGGCATTCCGGAATTCAAGCTCGTAAAGTTACACACATCTTTATATTTGGTTTTCACAAGTAAATGTTTGTCGTCTGGATGACACACAGCGTCTTCGTGATACTGCTGACTTTTGTACTTCGCCAAAATGAGTCTCAAGGCAAATTGCTATTTAAGATAAATGAAAAATTATACAGGCATTTCTGTCACATGAGTAACGTCGGTAAACGTACAATTTAACGAATTGCGTTTATTTGAAAAAAAAAACTGATCGCAGAGTAAATGTCTATAGAACAATCTATGCCACTTAAGTCTTATCCATTATCAACTGCTGAATAATGTTAGAAGTCACTAGCTCTACCGAAAGCACTGCACTTTTCCCTTAAACGTATTTGCTCGAATTCTATTCCTATCTTAAGAGGTTAAAGGGATACAAAGCCCATCCCACTGCATGTAAAATAGTAAATATATAACTCACAGTAGATATCAAAATCATGTAACATTTTCCACAAGCATGGAATTCAGTTTGATTTTGGAACAATGGTACTTAGAAGATATGATCAATTTATACAAAAATTCATACTGAAAGAACACAATTGTGTTTTTAGCTGCACAATCAATCATCATAATATATGTCAATAGTAAATATAATAATACATTGTTGACAATTCAATATTTTAGATATTACACAACATGGGCATTTATCTTTGACAACACATTTCCAACCTAGTTCATATAAAACAATTAGTTTTAACTTAACGCCATATTTACATTAATTATATTCTTACAAATCGATGATTAACACCTTTGCTTTTTACTTCTTAGTAATTCAAACCATTATGTGAATATATTTGTGATACTACTGCTGGTAGAAAATGAATATTTTGAGCAACTTATTCAAAAATATCAGACAGGTGTATATAAAAAAAAGCTCTAAATAAGAGAGTTGTATAAATAATATTCAGATTTCTGTCCAGGCTTGAAAATTGGTGAATGATTTTTTTGAAATTCAAATCATTTTGAATAAGAGCTCTCACTATTTGTGACAAATGCCCCCAAAGCGTGCCCAAGAATGCTACAGTTGTCTGCGCAAAATATGCTAAATAGTTTAGGTATGAATTATTTTGTGACATTGACTTTAACCTGAGAGAACCTGGTCATAAGCGCGACATACCTTTATGGACCAGACAAGAAACAGACGATGTCAACCTTTGACTAGAAGTGTGATCTTGACCTTGGAGGAGGTAGGGGTCTGGGTCTTGCGCATGACATGTCACCTCATTATGGGGAATATTTATGCCGAGTAATTTCAAAATCCCTTGATCAATGGCAGGGTTATGACAGACCCTGTTAACCTTTGACTTCTGAGTGTGACATTGACCTTTGAGCTAGGGGTCTGAATCTTGCACATGACACGTCGTTTCATTATGGCGAACATTTATGCCAAGTAATTTCGATGACAGAGTTATGGACCGGAAACGATAAAGACCCTGTCAATCTTTAATCTCTAAGTGTGACAGTGACCTTTGAAGCTAGGAGTCTTCATCTTGTGCATGACACGTCGTCTCCTTATGGTGAACATATACGCCAAGTTATTTTAAAATCCTTATATGGATGGCAGTTATGGACCGGACACGAAACAGACCTTGCTAACCTTTAATCTCTAATTGTGACCTTGACCTTGGAGCTAGGGATCTGGGTCTTGCGCACGACATATCGTCTAAGTATGGTGTACATTTATCCAAAGTTACTCCAAAATCCCTTCGTTGAAGAAGGCAGAGTTACAGCCCGGAACGAATTTACGCAGACGCACGCACGGACCGAAAGTGCGATTTTAATATGCCCACCTTCGGAAGCATAACAATAATATCTTCGCTTACAAGTTTTAAATTGTTATAAAAGTATATAAATTAGTTTGGCTATAGTTCATATCTTATCATTTCCTTTCATCACGGATATACCCTAGGACTGTTATACACAATAGTAGAGTAAGCGAATGTGTTTAGATATGAATACGTTTTTTCACATGCTACCAACATAACAAAAAGCATAGCGTAAATATATGTACTTACAGCTGACGTCAGTCTATACTGAGCCGTTATTGCCTCCCTGGTGTATGCTATAGTTGCTGATATATATGATTTACCGCTCCATAAAGCTTCAAAAACAATAGTGTACGACCCATTTCTAAGGTCATATACCACTCCTGGTGCGAAGGCGTTCAAAGCTGCATTTGATATCCTTGCACGAAGATGATCTCCTCCAGTAGTTTTCTGTCTTCCATAGGAGTCATATAACGTAGCCTGCACATATATTTTGTCTCCTATGTCATACGCCTTATTTTGAGAACCTGTGAATAAACAGCGTGATATTCTTAAACGGGTTTAATTATTTTTTCTTAAAGAACAATGCATGATCTCGAATTTCTAAACAATGAGAAACGTACACAACACCAAACAAAACAAATTCAGTGTTGTCAATATTAAAACGAACTTTCAAAATAATTACCAGAACAGTTCGTTAAAGTATAAAGTTCTAAATTATTTTGTAAACCATCCCCCTTGCTTGCAAATATATTGACTTGTAACCAAAATGAATTAATCCTAAATGCTTGTTTTAATAATTTTAGCTTACTTATTTTAGCCCATTTGTGATCAAAGCTTATTTGAATTCCTCTAGAGTCAACTTTCGTGAAGGAACTGACCAGGTGCATTATGTCAAAATGTGACCATGTCCCAACTCAGAACTTTGACCAATTTTGAGCAATAATTTGAGGAATCAAATAGATGTCAGTTACTGGTTATATGTTATGAAAAAACTTTAGTGTATTTCAACAATACGGCATTATACTACCAAAAGTAAAACATTGTCATTGAAAGAATGCTGGTAGCAACTTAGTACATTCAATATATTTCTCTCATCTAGATACTAACCTAAAATTGTTAATGTAGATAGAGTACGATTTGCAGCAAGATTCGGATCTGTACATGGTTTGTATTTTAAAGCTTCTTCTTCGCTGATAACTTCATTCAAGAGGTTGTTGATTATAAAGTCATCAGAACTGGAGCCCTTATGTTTGTTAACTGATTCCTTAAAGACCTTCAATTCCCCTCCGAGTGAGGTGTTATAGCTAAAACATAAAATATATATTGTTAATTGCAGTACGGCAATTTCTTTCCTTGCAGTACCTTGTGACCAGTGTGTGTTTTGGTGGTTTGAACATATACGAATGTTCATGTAGTTAATTCAGATAGACAGATTTATTTCAGTACATATTCATGGCAATATAAGTAACAACATTCAGATAACAATGAACAAGTATACATGTTAAATATAGCCATGTCACATACATTATAACACAAAGGATAACATAAAGAAAGAAATAAAAACCATCTCTTATTTCCATTGTGATCCTTGTGAAGTATAATATGGTATGGTATGGGAAGACTATCACAGAATAAAAGGTTATCACAATTCATAAAATATAAAATTATAAAAAAATCCTAACATTATCAATAAAAACAACTAAACTTTGATAATGGTAATTATGTGATGAAGTTTGTCTCTTCACTGCTGATGATCTACATTATTTTTAAGTGTTTTTTCAAGGGTTTTTAATTTCATTAATAGTGGTCTCATTGTAATAACGAACAAAAGTTACTTTTTTGTGATTGACTATCGAGATTGTTTCTCTCAACATCAAATATTCAGCAAATTATTATGAAAATAAATTGTTGCAAAATGTTTTGTTTTGACAATACCATCTTTCAAATTGACTTTTGTTCCGTAAAAGAACATCCTATGATAAGATATCTATTCTATCGAAATTGAGATCCTATTTCATAAGAACGTTATCAGCGGGCAGGACTGCTTGTACATCTCAATCATTGAATACCACCGAAATGTTAAGATATCGTTAATGTTAAATCATTCACTGGCGATCCGAGGTGGCGATTTAGCACGCACTACAATACATTTAAAAATGGTCAGTCAGCTATAACGAACCTCTGTGAACCTTGAATAAGTCTTTCACAGAATAAATGAGAAGTGAAAAATATGGAATAATGATAAAATAAGATTAATCAATTTTACTGCCTATATCGAAATCTACTGCAGTGCGAACTTATGCATATTCAAACGGCACATATGCATAGCAAACACCAATCTTACCTCCAATCGTCACGGTAGTTAATCCTATTGACTGGCTGTGGGTTGTTAACTGATGACGAATTTCTTTCTCCATTTGATACTT
This sequence comes from Mercenaria mercenaria, assembly GCF_021730395.1. Classification (NCBI taxonomy): domain Eukaryota; kingdom Metazoa; phylum Mollusca; class Bivalvia; order Venerida; family Veneridae; genus Mercenaria; species Mercenaria mercenaria. The sequence goes on from NC_069366.1 coordinate 69,279,067, forward strand.
GATACACGATAAAAATGTAGAGGGCACAAAGTAAACATAGCAATAATACGACCTAAAATAAAACGAAATGTGTATAGGCCAATTAAGTGCTAATATTTGCGGTACGCCATAAAATGTTCATTGTCAGATTGAGATAATATACTTTGTCAGATTGTGTTACAGTATTGTATTCTTTGTACAAATAGTAAGACAAGTGGTATACCGTTAAGTAACTTATATGTATATCTAAAACGCACTTAAAATGTATGCCTTTCAGTGGTTGCATGAATTTACAGTTTAATGCCCAGATTTCGCTTACGAAACATACTATGTTTAATATTCTTGTTGTATTGTTTCACATTCTCTTTACTATTATGATCAATATAATAAGGTGTTTTTTAATTTGCAATTTCTTGTTCTGAAGACGTCAAAACCAATGTAAACAGAAAAGAAATAGATGAAATGATAATTTAAAGAACTTTAATATAACAATAGATAAAGCATTAAATACAAGAGCAGAAAGTGCACAATATAGTGATGTTTTAACAAATACCTTTTGTGTTTGTAGGTTCAGGGGTAACTGCTTTACAGTGTGATCCATAGATCATGTTAATGCATTGCTCTGTTTCTCGTTGCCGCTGTATTTTTAGGTGAATCCTTTAAAAAGAATGTATTGATAAATATACACTTAACATCTTCTGCTTAACGTCACTGCCTGCATTATAGCCGATCTTTAGTACTTTAAGTCCATTTGACCGTCTCTGTATCTTTTATTACCCAGCGGTGTAACTTTAAACACGACAGATAATATCATCCGAGGGAGCATGTTGTGTACACATCGGTAAATTTGCAAAGTACTCCAAATTCATTGGATGGTTTAGGGAGACAAAATATTGTTTTCGCTTAAACATGTTGAATAAACTATGATTTTGTTTTCTCTCAACAATTGTGAAAACCATACATGTATACAGTCAATGTGTCTTTCAATATACCATAACTAATATACCCAAACGACACTAATGCATAGCAAACGCCACTATGAAGAGATCCTTTTTTACATTTTACCGAAATCAGCATCTACAGAGTCAAAACCTTTTAATAACAAACATTTTTTTGTTTTCACTCCAGACAAATTGTACTGTAAATGTTCTTTAAAACATATACGTTATGTTTTGGATGACACAACATTACACAAAGTTTATAAAGATATGAAAATCATCGCAATTTTAAACTATCACTATAACTTGATAAATTAGTTTTATAATACCGCCAAATCGTGAAAATAATCCTGAAGAAGAAATCCGCTGTAGTATTGAACAAAACGACCAGTTCGTCAATTATAACCTCAATTTTCTTTGGTCGTTGCTTTTAAAGTAAATCAAATATTATCACTATGTATTTTATTCAAGTTTTGTTTTCATTGTAATTTGAGAAAAATATAATCATCTGATTTTAAAATGAACCGGGCGAGTAAATACACAGTGTAAATAGATGTAATTTGATATGGCATTCGTATTTTACAAAGCATTATTTAAAGCGATTCGTTCACGCAATGAAGGCAAAATATTTTTTCTCACAAAAAACATTAAACGTGGATACTGTGAAAGTCACCTATGGTGCAAAGGCATATACATGATATTTTTGCAGGATATCCTAATAAACAACCAGCCATTAGTGCAGAAGGGAGTAAACCGCTGCAACGCTTTGACAGACAGGGAAACAAATCAACATTCTTCTTGCATTTTTACCTACATGTATATCTTATTTTCATATTCATTTATTTCATCGATTTCCAGTGTCATATATACATTCTATGCAAAACGTGGTAGAAATGAACATGTTGAAAAAATCCACATAAGTTATGGGCGATTAGCTTTAAATAGGTAGATGCACTAACTTTATACAGATCAAACTGACAATACCATAATGTATCATTCCCGACAGTCGCTTATTGTTCATGTAATCCCGCCCCACCACCACACCCAATTACGGAAACATTATTGTGACCCTGAGCTTTTTCTAAATGGTACAAAAATACCCGTTGTTGATGAAGCAAAATTTCTTGGCGTTATCTTAACAACCTTTCGTTTGTGCCGCATATAAAATACTTGAAAGCCAAATGTCTGAAGTCATTGAATCTTTTAACGGTTATTTCAAAACTGATGGGGGAGCCGATCGCACGGTGTTATTAAGACTTTATAGGGCTTTAATTAGATCTAAGCTAGATTACGGTTGTATTGTTCCGCAAGAAAATCTTATTTTCAAATGTTAGATACCATCCATAATCAAAGTCTTCGTATTGCTCTTGGGGCATTCCGAACATCGCCAGTTGAAAGTTTATATGCTGAGGCAAACGAACCATCTCTTTACACACGCCGAGAAAAACTTTCATTGCAATATGCTTTAAGAGTGGCTGCCAACAAATCCAATCCTGCTCATGAAATTATTTTTAAACCAAAGTACTCCGATTCATATGAGGAAAAACCAAAACAAATCAAATCGTTTGGTTTCGCATAAAATTTTCTATGAATGAAACTGACTTTGAATTCAATGGTATTAAAGAAAATCCAATTCAAGATACACCACCATGGACCCTTTATACCCCTACAGTTCTTTTTGATTTGAAAACTGCCTTTAGAAAGTCTGAAACAAACCCTGAAATATTCAAGTCCAAATATCATGAAATCAAGTCAACTTACGAGGACTATTTTGCAATTTACATAGACTCAAAAGATGAATCAAAGGTTGGCTGTGCTGCTGTCAGCCTCCTTCATCAATCAAAACTACGTTTGCCAAATAATGCAACAATATTTTCAGCCGAGACCAAAGCTATTGATTTAGCTCTAAATTTTATAAAAGAAAATAGTGAAGAAAAATTTATTATCTTTTCCGACTCGCTTTCTGTTCAATTCATAACCGAAATATGGGAAATCCATTCATTCAAAATATTCTTCTCAGGTTTCATGAACTATCTTTAAAAAAGTCTATCATATTTTGTTGGATTCCCAGTCATGTTGGTATTCATGGAAACGAGGATGCTGATATTGCAGCAAAGAAAACCCTTTTATTATCACAATCTAATTTGAAATTACGCCATACCGATTTTAGGCCCAATATAAACAAATACATTTTATCTAAATGGCAATCGTCATGGAACAATGCTTCATTCAATAAACTTCATGATATCAAACCTACTCTAGGGGAATGGCACCAAGGGAACAGATCTGTTCGCATGGAGAAAGTTGTTCTTTCTCGCTGTCGAATAGGTCACGCCCGTTTGACTCATTCTTATTTTTTGAGTAAAGATCAACCGAAATGTGTACCATGTCAAACACCGCTAACTATTAAACATTTTAATCGACTGTGTGGACTTTACTTTTATTTACACTGTCTTATGACTTTGGAACATTGTGGGGATAAGAGCGAGGTTAGGTGCACACAAACCGGTTTAAACTCCCCAGTGGTGGTTTTGCCACTGACCGTTCCATGGCGGTGCCCCACTGTATTCCTGTATTTGTTTGCTTTGTCCTTTTGTGTTCATTTTTGTTTGTGGTATGCGAGAGTTGTTCGTGAGTGTCTTTGGGTAGGCTGCGTGTTTTGAACTTGGCTTTTCCTGTTGGATATTCTTCCTTGTTTTTTAATGTCTTAACATTTTATTGAATTAATGTAGTAATAACAAATATGTACATAAATCAGTGTATTTAGTTAAATTTCAATCACATTTTGTTTCTACTGTGTAAGACAGTTATTCATCTATATTCGTAAAACTATGCTGAAAAGAGACTGACTGATAACTTTGCTGATAAAATTGTAAAAACACATTTATTCAGGAAGGTCCAAAATTGTCCACCTGAAAACTTTAGTATAGCTGTAAATTACCTGAGTGTATTATAAGAATGATTTTCGTGAAGTTTTCATGAAGATTTTGTGGGCGAAAAAAGTAGGTTACTAGATAGTGCTGGGTCTTTATAATCGTAGTAGCATTGACCTATACATTCAGCCATTGAAAAAAACACGCCTACAGTCCGTGTATGATAACTTCGGAGTGACATTTCGGACGAGTCCAATTCAGGAGGGTAATCGATAATTATCACTATCTAAGTGCACACTTTTATATTATACTACTACCTGGAACGCTTATTTTGAAGTAGAAGATTAGTACCGGTCGTAGAGCGTTAGCCTTACATGTGCGATTCTTTTATATTTCCATTGTCGCCTTGGTTCGAATCCCACCGTGATTTATACTTTTTTTAAATCTTTGCTTTTTATCTATGTTTTCATTTTTTTCAAAGACAATTGAAAATATTCAAAATGCAGTAAAACAGCACTATGGTATACAATAACGAACTGAAATATGGAAAAATGATGATGCTTGAAATAACCTTCAGAATAGTTTGTAGTATGTATTAAGCATCATTCTTATACTGAACAGTGTTTCTCTTTGTAAAAAAGACGTGGACGCCTCGGACATGTTGACTACACTGATACTGGCAATATACCAATGAGGAATTTAACCTGCACGAATTTTCCGAGTGTTTTCGTGACTATGCATTCATAATACGATGTGTTTACACAGAGCTGATGCCTGGTCCCCTTTAAACAGAAATTAATTCAATAATATTTCTATCTAAATTTATTCCAGGAAAAATGAATGATTATGGTGGCTACCCTGAAAGAGAAACAAACAAACAAACAAAAATCACTTTCCTCGATTCGAACCTACGGCCCGCAAAATTCGATTTTTCAAACACCAATGCTTAACCACTGAGCTATCGGGACTGACAGACGTGTTGCAATAAAATATACCCAATATTATTGTTTATGTAAGCTGCTTTAGGCCTCACCAAATTAAAAAAATTGTTCATCGGATTTGCCGCTCGCATATTTTCAGAAACATAAAATTTTTTTTTTTTTGTTTTTGGCTTGCGCTCGCCCCATTGAAAAAAATCAATCCAAATTTTTTTGGTGCGCTACTTTTTACGGACGTAAAAGTGTATAAATGCTTATAATTCCAGTCCTAGATTGTTCTCAAATGGATTTTAATCAAAATAAATACATGCTACGCACACATCGTCTATAATAAATCATAACACTTATATTTAGTTGCATTAAAGTTGTTTCCCCTTTATGCAGTTACGCCATTTTCTTCAAATGTTTACCAAATTACATGCTAAAAAAATCGATTTATTTCATTGAAAACTGGATGAAGAAAAGCTTACTAATTTATTTGATAACATCAATCTACATTATTTTGGTAAGGGTAAATACTTATTGATGCATGTCACTTATCTGTTTTCTGTTTGTCCAAATGATCAGCATTTGCATACGAAAGTTGGTGGGGTAAGGAATTTACATTATGAGTTGTTTTCAGAACCGTTTCGATTTTCGAATTTTCCAATCATTTAGTTGACTAAATTAAAATGTTAATGCTAATGTACGTTAATCTCCATTTCAGACTTTAATTGAGACTTTGTTTCAACAAATTTAATATGTTATGAAAGTTTAAAGTTAGAAAAAGAGCTGTACAATAAGACATCATGTTCGATTTTTCTGAATTAGAGCTTTGCCAGTAAAAGGGGCATGATAGTCAGAAGCTTTGAAAGTACAGAGCTATTGGTCATTATATAAAACGTAATATTTGATGTATCAAAAACTTTGTAAAGTCAGCTAAGAATGCTACATTTTCATAGCAGTAAATATTCAAGTCACATATGTATGTGATAAGTAGTGTTTAAGGTTATGCATTGTTGTTTATTACATATTTTCTAACAGCATTTTCAGAAGCATGCATTATTTGATTACAGTGTACTGTATGACACTGTTAATACATTTTTTTCACGAGTCCGCTTTGTTGTGCGTCTGCAGGTCAGATTTTCTCAATCCCTGGGGACTTACTTTATAATTTAAAAGGGCTATGCATTCTATTTTAAGGTTTTTATTAGTCAGCCGAGAGCCAAATGAAGATAAATATATTTCTTCGCTCTTCGCTCGCTCCTGATTTTCTCAAAAACCTAAACAAATATTTAAATTATTTTTTCGCTCGCCGCCTCATTTTTTTCAGAAAAAAATCCGATGAACAACTTATCAATTTGGTGTGGCCTTACCTATTTTATTGGTTTTATAAGTCCAGAAAACATAAACAAACGTGACGTCACTCCGAAGTTATCATACACTGACTGTAGTGAGGATTGTTGATTTGTCTCATTCAAAATGGATTATAATTGCTAAGTATTGATATTTTGCTAAAATTATTTAATCTTACCAACTTATTTTGTAGGTTTAAGACGTATGCAACAAATCGTTGCAGCTGTTTTAAAGTTTGAATATCGTCAGTATTTAATATTTGCTTAAATGATAATATATTTGGATGTCTAACAATGTTACTAGGGAGCGTTTTTCTCGGATGTTTTAAACCTTTTGCAACATAGACGGACATGCATGGAGCTTATCTCCTAAGTCTGACAGGCAGTACGTGCACATGCTATTGTCATATTCTTTTTCAGTTTATACTTTTGAAGATAAATGTAATTTCTTAAGTCTAATTTTATAAATCGTGTCCTTTATCCCATTGGCAATGACATTGACAACTCATCTGTCCATATACCGCACCAAATTAACTACAAAAGGCTCAGGTTTGCTTAATTTAGTTTATTTATTTTATCTGGATGCGATTCAATCATCAAACCTATTTAAATCCTTCACAAGTCAACTTTATCGAAGAAAAAAGGTGTCGTAAGAGATGTTTATGTAGCCCTGGTTTGACCCTTGACTGACTGAACTGAAATTTGAGCTGGTATAAGTCACTGTTTCAGAGCATGTTGTGCCAGTAACTGGTTATTTTAGTAGATTTCAAGTTAGAATTTGAGAAAGAGCGTAGATGATATACTTTATAGAGAATATTTGTATGTTTCAATGTTAAACTGAAATATCTTTCACGAGCAATATTTACACGAGTGAAAATGTAAAATATGGTGTTCATGAGTAAAAGATATTTTGATCTTAAATAACAGAAGTAAACAGTCTTTTGCATCAATACGTCAATATAAACATCGTCACTAAAAAGAATGGTGATAGCAGATAGCAAAGTACAGCTGCAGATCTGCAGATAACTGGTAAGCCTACTAACCTATAATCGTTAGTGACGATAGCGTATGATTTGCTGCAAGTTTCGGATCTTTACATGACTTATATTGCAAAGCTTCTTTTCCGCTGATAACTTCGTTCAAGCGACTGTATATTATGAGATCATCTGAACTGGATATTTTGATTTTGTTAGTCGATTTCTTAAAATCCGTCGATTCCTTTCCAAGTGTCGTTTTGTAGCTGAAATATATGACCATTATTTTGTACTGCATTTTCATTTATGTACCCAGTTTGTGGTGGCGGCTAACACTTAATGTAGTATCAAACGTATTACTAATTGTGGATTACGTTTTCGAACTAAACTTTCTCAAAAATAAAATTGTGGCAAATGTTTTTTTGACATTATTTCTACGTACAGGCAAAAAAGCTTTGAAATTTCCTATACACTGTATCTATAGAGAAAACTCCGAATATAAGACCGTCGTGCAAAAATACCAATATCTTAAAGAACTTCAGGTAATGCTATCATCGGGTTTCTACTGTATGTACTTCTTAGTTGTTGAAATAGTTTATCACTGAAAACGTGTATTTATGAAAATTTATAAATTGTAAAAATGTTATCCACTTCAAGCTGTGTGTCGGGTTCGGGAAAACCCTGTCTTACACAGGCAGTCATAAAAGATCCTTATAATTCCAACTTTGTATTTCTAGCTGCAGTTATCTTACCTCATGTCGTAGTTAATCCAGTTGACTGACTGTGGGTTGCTTATTGTAAACGAATTTCCTTTTCCATTTGACATGTGATACACGATTAAAATGCAAAGAACGCGGAGTAAGCATATCCATAAAACGCCCTAAAATACAAAAACATTTGTTAATAAGCCCATTATGTAAAGACGATAGCCATAAAATATCCGTTGTGTTTACTGGAAAATAGTCATCATCCTTCAAAAAAGATAAAATGTAACGACAGGTTTCCCGGAAGCACAGAACACCCAAAACATAATAGTAGAGCCATGCATCGCAAAGTAGGCCCACAGAAAAAGAAGCTGTAACGGAAAGATATTGTAGATAGATTGCTTCGAAAATCCTACAACAAGTACATCAAAAATATATGCAAATTAAGGCAAGTCAAAAAGTCAAATATGTCGTCACTTAGATCTTTATAATATGATGCCCAGACAATGACGGCAAAAATAAATATTGCAACAAACACGTGTATTGGCACTTACAGAATAAAGACTGAAAATTGTAAGTGTAATTTCAGGAGTTTTCTGAAAAATGCCCATATATCGCTTTATTAATCGACTTTAATTTGCTAAATTGCGCGAAAGAAATGGTTTTCTGCATTAGTTTTTGTCATCTTGATAAGAAAATTCTGAACAAATGAACTGGTATGTTTCTTGACAAGTCAGATAGATGTTCTGTCGAAAAGAAGAAAATATTCATACAATTTGCAACGGTCTTATTAAGAAGTCAGAAACGGTAAGTGGAGAAGTGTAAAAAATTACGATAGTTGTATAGTAAATCGAGGCTTTGGTTAATCAGGAGCCCGGTAAGCTCAGTTGGCAGAGCACCTGACTTGTAAGCAGGGGATCGTAGGTTCGCGCAAAGTGCGGTTTAGTGCGGGCATCAACTTCTCAGATTCCAACAGAGTATAGTCCCTGCAAACCGCATTCTCTTTATAAACTGGCCATTGTAGCCTGCTCTTTCCAATTTAGTCCGTCTTATATATTATATTTTGATGAAAAAATCATCTACCCAGTGTAGTATTCGAACCTACGAACCCCTGCTTGCAAGTCAGGTGTTCTACCAACTGAGTTAACCGGGCTCTGGTTAACCAGCAGCCTCCAATTACTCTACGACTATCGTAAATTTTACGCTTCTCCACTTACCGTTTCTGACTTCTTGATTAGACCGTCACAATTTGTATAAACATTTCTTCTTTTCGACAAAACAGAAGTCGACAAGTTTTGTCAAAAACATACCAGTTCATTTGTTCAAAACTTTCTTATCAAGTTGACAAAAGCAAATGCAGAAAACCATTTTTTTTTCGCGTGAATTGACAAATTTAAGTCGAGAACTGCAACATCTTTTCTCGTAAGTGGAGGCCCTTTAACGCTTCAGTACTTCTTGAAGATCTATTCCCGTTGAATGTTTCCTACTAAGATGATCAGTTTGAATACGTGTGCGTTTGTGTTATTTCTATGTTACGTTGACTAACGTGATTTAATTGTTCGCTATTATCTTGTTTGTATCATAGTTTACCTGCAGTGTCATTATAACTGTTAAATTCCATCTGTAATATTCTTCAACAGAGGAAGAGGCGTGTATCTAAGCCGCACTCCAACTAAGTTTGACAACATGTCTTAGGTCCCGCCTACATATAGAATACTGTAGGGAAATGTTGAACGTTCTGAAAACGTTCTCTATTTCAGTTAGAGTACGCTTATCACGTGATAGTGCCAACGCTTAAAATGGAATGTTAACTTGTCAATTAAAATTAGTAGCCGGATGTGTTGTTCATATCGGAGGACCATGATACAAAACAGAAAACGTAGGGGCCTCTCGAATAATGAGGTTACGCCTTCTCGAAATAACCTAAATATTCTCGTGAATCCCTTTTCTTTTTATTACATGTACATGTTCTACATTATTCTTGTCAAAGGAAAATATATCTTTTCTTCCTTCTATATTAAAATTGTGAATCTATCGCCGGTGCTTTTTAAGACAAGACAGACAGGACAATTTTATTGCAAATCATTTAAGCTCAAAAGCCTATCGTGACATAAATATTACACATAACAAAACATACAGCAAACAGTGGTGAACATCAAGTAAATAAACAATTACACCCGCAAATTATAGATTGTTTGCGTTGTTACTCAAGTTGCGTGATTTTGTCAATATCTTGAAAAGGCAATCCTACAAAACAGCACACAAAGCTTATAACCAATGTAAACAGACATTTTTAAAATCATTCAGCGACTATAGCCACACGAAAACTACCAAATGAAACGTCTCATATATTCACCTTATGTCACATATTTGATACTCTAAATATAAAATAATATTTTCAGTAAATGTGAAATAAGACCGTTCGTCTTTGATATCTGAAAACGGTTTTCCAATCCGCTCAGCGCGCACCTTGCAAACATCAGTGACCAGGGAAAGTTAAATATAATTGCTTTAAGTCATGTTTGCAACATTTCAAGAAAAAACATTTTAACAAGCGGCAATTTTCAAAACAACCAAATAAACTTTTAAATATTTTACAGTGTCTGAATAAGAGACAAGACTGGAACCAACTGTATTCAAACATATCTAGTAACGCGTGTACAAATAACTTTCGTTTAGTATACAGTCAACATCCATCGAATATATCTTTGCAGTGTTTTCACATCCAAATTGAAAAATTAATATTGAACCTGTGGTTTTCTATTTACATACAGCGACAGCCACAAGAAAAACAATCAAAGAGAAAATTATTGGTTCTGTATGTATTTGTTAAATATTGAATTATATTTTCAGACAAAACGTTAGCTATCTTTTGCTTATAGCTCTATTGATCAATCTGACTGTATAGCTACATTCACATGCTTGAACAGGATAAAAATTTAAAAATTCAAATAGTTAAACTGAAGTGCACTGCTTGGCTGCGCAATATAAAATGAACTATCCAACAGCTAACTCCTGCCTTATGATGGATTTATTCATGGTACGGTAGAAGTGAAACAAGAGTACTGCAAAGCGGAGCAACATACGACCAAAGGTATGAACTTTGACCCCTAAGTGTGACCTTGACCTTGTAACTAGCCATCCGGAACATGCGCTCTGCATATAATCTCATCTCAATATTGTGAACATCTGTGTCAAGTTTCTCCGAAACCCTTCAAGGGGTTCAAGAGTTACAGAGCGATGACCTTTTACCTCTAAGTGTTACCTAGATCTTGAAGAACATGCGCTCCGCACGTTGTCTCGGTGTGCCAAGTTTCTTTATAATCCTTCAGACAGTTCAAGAGTTACAGAGCGGACACGAAAAACACTCATGTGACTATTGACCCCAAAGTGTGACCTTGACCTTGAAGCGAGCCGTAGAGAACATGCGCTCTGCGCGTCGTCCCGAGGTGGTGAACATTTGTGTCACGTTCAAGAGGTTCAAAAGCGGACACGAAGTTGCTTGGACAGACGAACACCGGGGATATAACATAATACGTCCCTTGGAGCGTATAATAAAATCCCTTTATACATTGTATGCATAGAAATGTGATCAGCGCTTAAGGTCTGTACAAATATTAAAAAGCCGATTTATAAATAAATTCAAATTAGTGGGTATTTTGAAATTCTCCGATCTAAAATTAAACTTTTTTTTTCAGTTGTGTATTTTTAATGTACAGTTTTTTTATGCCGATAAATTCCATATATACTCACTAAGTTTAAGCCGTGTATGTACAATATTTCCTCTTGTTTCAAATCAAAACTATAAAGTTGCTACAGGAAGATATCAAACGAGAGGGGACCCAGTGGTACAGTGGTAATACTATCTGACTACGAAACCAGGTGCCGTGCGTTTGAGCCCCCGCTCCTCAGTATGAAATTACTAACATTAGAAAAAAGAGTCCCATGTATTGGTTTTTTACTCCTTGCAAAAATAGGAAAGCTTCTGGCATTGGAGAGTATTCTGTATCTTTTACTTTCCTCCAAATAAAAGTTCTAACTGTCTTCTGGAAGAGTCGTCCATTTGGATTTCAGATGGCGACTACAAATAAACTTTAGACATTACTTAATGTATGGAAGGGTGGCAGGTGCTATAGCTTTATCTTGTTTTATTTAGATGGGATATAACCGCTGCAGTAATGACATTTTCCTCTCTCCAGAGTGACGAACCCAAGTGACATTTTTGTATTGTACACACGGAAAATCACCTGATTCAGGTAACATTTTTCTTTACTTTACCGATGGTGATAATGCAAAAAGCGTTCAAGACAGGAAAGGCACAATATACCTGCCAGAGTTTCTTAAAACTTTTCTCGAGCTTTTTTTAACCACCATTTTTTATCATTTTCGTATTTCAGACATTTAACGGCGGTCAGTTAACCTAATCAGTGTATCTGGATTCTCCACAAGTACTAGCCTTTTCCCCCCAAGTAACTGCCATTTTCTCCATTTGATTCAAAAAGTGGAGGACGAATTACTCCTGACATTATCTATATAGTCTCAAATCGTCATGGAGAACATACACCTCTCCAGGGGATTGAACTCACGACCTCGCAATCCTTAGATCTGCGCTCTTTTTATTGAGCTAAAAAGTCTTGGTTTTATACATAATAGTAAAATGACTTTAACTGTTGATATGAGAATTTTTATATAATATTTACATGTAATTCGTCTTCTTCCTCAAAATATACGATATTTTTCCTTTCGCACACATTTCTCATAAAATGTACAATAGGTAAATATTAAAATATTCTTTTTATACTCAGTGCAAAGCTTAAGTTCAAATTTTATTGCTGCCTAAAGAGCGAAAGGTGCATTTGCAGTGTCATTTAATAATCCTATAATCAACAACTTTTTTTAACTCCAAACCTGTTTTTTGTTTTTCCAAATTTTGACAGATTTCAATGAAAATTGGACACATTGTTTAATCACCAGTTCTGTTAAATAAACGTAACAGTGATAGCAATTGTAAGTACATTCGTTGAGCTATGACAGTTTAAATAAGGTAACCCAAAAAAAAAAATAAAGTCACAGCTTGGTGCTGGTCTCAATGCGGCAAGTACTGCCATCTACCGTATTAACCATTAGCCTGCTGGCGGCAAAGAATTCTGCCTTTTCGACCAGTGCAGACCAAGATCAGTCTGCACATCCGTGCAGTCTGATCATGGTCTGCACTGTTCGCTATCCAGTCAGTAAATTTTCAGTAAACATCCCTTCAAATGATAAATGGTACTGCCCAAATTAGAAGATGGACCAGTCCATTATAGAAATTTAGCATGGTAAGGGTTAAACAATTTTGCGGGGGCAAATATTTCAATCTCCAATGGATTATTAATATGACCTCGCCCTTAGATAGGATACTATTCTGCAAGTGTGCATGAAAGGAATATCACATTTGTAATGAGAAGTATGTGCGAGTTCTGCATTAAGTCTGAGATTTTGCGCTACATATGCGCTGCAGTATTATTCCGCGAAAACACGAGTGCATATTTCCCGATGCAAAGCTTATCATCATTTTGTTGCATATTCTTTGTAACTCTACTATTCGGAGAATAGGGGTGCTATTCTATTCGCTCCGGCGTCGGCGTGTTTTTCTTTGCTTTTATTGCTTATATCTTATTATATCCCATTATACCCAAGGTCAATGTCACCAAGGTGTTATACATGGCTTATTTTTAAGGTAAGTTTTTCGGCAACCTTTGTTTTTCTGTCATCTTTGTTACAATTACTTATGTCTTATTGTAAGTTCACAAAAACATTGTCCGGCATACAAACAAAGTATATGCAGGGGCCAGACCCATTATACCCAAGGTCAAGGACACCAAATTGTTATACTTGGAATTATTTTCAGATTAAACTTCCTCGTTTTCTTCGTTTAAAGACATATCTTTGGTACTTTATAAGATAACTAGAGATGCTTCTGAGAAAAGCGCATGTCTCCCACAACTGCCCCTATGAAAAATGCTATTTCTCTAGATGTTTTAGACGAGTGGATCCATTTAGATGGTCTGGATGAGTGGATCCAATCAGTATTTCAAGGGCCATAAATCAAAAGTGCCTGGGCGGATTTGGCTAGTTATCGAACCTGGGTAAGGTCTTATGGCCAAACAAATTGTGTTCAAGTTTGGTGAAGATCGGATGAGAAATGTTCGACTTAGACAGCGGACAAGACAGACGATTTTTTTCGGTAATTCAAGGGCCGTAACTCTAAAATGCCTGGACTGATTTGGCTAGTTATCGAAACTGGCCGAGGTCTCATGGTCAAACACATTTTGTTCAAGTTTGGTGAAGATCGGTTGAGAAATGTTCGACTTAGAGTGCGTACAAGAGTAAAGAGGCCGATTTTTCGATAATTCAAGGGCCGTAACTCCAAAATGCCTGGACCAATTTGGCTAATTATCGAACTTGGCCGAGGTCTCATGGTGAAACACATTTATTTAAGTTTGGTGAAGATCGGACGAGAAATGTTTGACTAAGAGTGCGGACATGAGTAAAAAGGCCAATTTTTCGATAATTCAAGGGCCGTAACTCCAAAATGCCTGGACCGATTTAGCTAGTTATCGAACTTGGCCGAGGTCTCATGGTCAAACACATTTTGTTTAAGTTTGGTGAAAATTTGATGAGAAATATACACGTCAACCATTTATGTGGTGTCAATAATGACGTCAAAACCTGATACAAAGTTAACATGTTCATATTTAAATATTGACGGATGTTTCATTTCAACTAAACATATTTGTACATTCAGTATACATTGTATAATAATTTGAATTTCATCAAGTTCATATGATCAAAGAGCACAGCTGTGAACTGGAATTTACTAATTATCTGAATTTTAATTTAAGGGTTACCTTATTTTTACCTTTACGATTAAATAAATTTAATTCAGGCTATGGGTGTTGTTATGTTTCATTATAATAAAATAATTGTTAAACATTCTGTAAAAATTTCTTTCAAATCTGTCAAAATTTGACAGAGATAAAAGGAAAAAACAGTTGGGAGTTAGAAAAGGTGTTGAACATATTATTAATATACGCACCATTCTGCTATCTTTAATACGGTAGAAGTACGTTTCCTAAAGTTCAAATTTGACCTTTGATATGTCTGTGACCTTGAAATGACATTAAAATAACCCTGCAGCTGATCCATGTATAAAGATTAGAAAACATGTCAAGTATACGCATGTCACTTTTTCCAGATATATATTATTCTATATAATATAATATAATATAATATAATATAATATATTATCATACATAATTTTTTATATTATTTTCAATTTTATTTATAAAATACTCAAGGGCCTTGAGACACAATATTTAAACCAACTTAGGTGGTTATATGAAATAAAACGAGTACACAGCGGCATTGGCGGCATAATTTATTTGTAAATGCACTCATTTGACCTTTGACCCCATTATTCTGTCTATATATATAGAAGGCGACAGCCCCTTTTAAATTTCATGTTTGGTTCTAAGGACCACTTATATACTAATATCCGAGCATTAACAAAAAATGCCATCAGAAGTCACATTTTCCCAAGATATTGGCAGATTAAAAGATGCGCCACAAAATAACTGTATTTTTTGTTATTTTTTTTTTTTTGATTTAACGTCGCACCGACACATGATAGGCCATATGGCGACTTTCCAGCTTTAATTGTGAAGGAAGACCCCAGGTGCCCCTCCGTGCATTATTTCATCACGAGCGGCACCTGGGTAGAACCACCGACCTTCCGTAAGCCAGATGGATGGCTTCCTCACTTGAAGAATTCAATGCCCCGAGTGAGGCTCGAACCCACATCGGAGAGGGGCACGTGATTTCAAGTCAGTGACTTTAACCATCGGCCACGGAGGTCCCCTTTTTGTTTATTTCCATGATAGTATTAAAAAGATAGTTATATATGATTTGCATGAAAAATATGAGATATACAAGCTTTTAGTTTTAAACTGACAGTGACATATATTAGGCCAAGACAGTGTGTTTAATATATAAAATGATATTAAATTAATGTAGCAATTGTACATAAATTAGTGTATGTAGGTAAATTTCAATCACATTTTGTTTCTAGAGTGTATGATAGCTATTCATATATTATATTTTTAAAATTATTCTGAAACGATATTGACTAAATAAGTTTGCAGATCAAGTTGTGATTTATTCAGGAAGGGCTTAAATTGTCAACCCGAAAACATGTAGTATAGCTGTATATTAACCGTATTATAAGAATGATTTTCGTGAAGTTTTTGTGAGTTACAAAAATGTTGAATTCTCTATGCTATGTTTGGAAACATGACGTTATCGTTGGATCTATTTGTAAATTATAGCCTCGTTTCGGAGCATTCTTCCGAAAAAATCCGAAGATTCGCGACGGGTTCGTAAGCAGTCGGAAAAAAGGTTTTTGTTTATTTGTTGCTTATTGAACATATTCACGACTATTTGGTCAGATCTGATACAATGAGTCATATTTTCAGTAATGTGAAGTCTCAGTTACAAACTCTGGTTTTCATATAATAGACATTTGCGAATTAAGTGAACTGTGAACACCTAAGACGATCGAATTTTCAAGGAGACCGTCTCAACATGAGAATTTTAATTTATGTATGATAGGAAAACATTCCTATAATGATGGTAAGGTCTGGCTTATTAAGTCACCGCACAGGATAACATTTGGATTTGTCTGTCCGTCCGTCTGTTCGCCAGAGAAATTTTTGGTTATACATATCGCAAAAAGTATTTGATCTAGCGTCATAACACTTTCCTGAAATGTTCTTCAATATTATAAGTTGCGCATCTGCGACAAAGTTGAAAAGATGAGGTAGTATGACCGCAATGTATCCGTATTCCATCGTCGCCGTCGTTCGAAATGAAAAAAAAATAATCTAAACTGGGTCGGCTGGGATCAAAATGTAAGTCAGCAGGTAAAACGTGTGAAAAATCTAGAAAACGTAATATCTTGCCTCTCCATTTCTTTGTTGTTATTATATGCCCGAAGGAACGTATTTTGTGATACCCCAGGTGTTCATCTGGCCGTCTGTCTGTCTGTGACCGTCTGTCCGTTAGCAATTTCGTGTCGACTCCGATCTGTAACTCGTGAACCCCTTGAAGGATTTTAAACAAACTTGATACAAATGTTCTCTACATCAAGACGACGTGCAGAGCGCCTGTATCAGGTGGCTCGCTTTAAGGTCAAGGTCACACTTAGGGGTCAAGGTCATATGACTTTGTTTCGTGTCCGCTCTGTAACTCTTGATCTGTTTGAAGGATTTAAAGAAACATTGCACAAATGTCCACCACATCGAGACGACGTGCAGAGCGCATGTTTTTGATGACTGGCTACAAAGTCAATGTCACACTTAGGGGTCAAAAGTCATATAACTTTGTTTCGAGTGCGATGTGTAACTCTTGAACTGCTTGAAGGATTTAAAAGAAACTTGGCATAAATGTTCACCATACTGAGACGACGTGCAGAGTGCATGGTTCGCTTCAAGGTCAAGGTCGCACTTAGGGGTCACATGACTTTGTTTTGTGTTTATGTTGCTTTGCATTGCGGTGCTCTTGTTTTATTTGACAGATTCCTTTTTTTTGTTCACTTACAATATTAAATTATTAAATTAATTCTCTTTAACGTTACTATAGAAAGGTTATTTTGTAACTTTTTTATTATTGTCCGTAGAGAAAACCGAGACATCTTTTCTGTGGGACAACATGGATGGTACCTGCAAAATTAAGATGTATTTTGACATATCTGTACCTGGTAATGATTTTTAGTGGACTTAGAATTTTTAAGGGAATTTCTTCTCTTTGTTGTCCTTTTCCTTTGGGCTTCAACAGTAAAGTTCTTAAAATTTGTCTCCCATCCTCTGATATTTGACTTTATCAAAAACTTTAACCAAAACTTCTAAGTAAAAAACGGGCATAATTCTGTCAAAATTTAAATCAGAGCTACGGGGATTGTTTTTCCTGGTGAATACTTCGATAGTTGATAACTATTTTAAGATTCAAGTCAATAGCTTTGATAGTAACAGAGATATTTGACTTATCAAAAACTTTTACCAAACATTCTAAGTTAAAAAGGGGGCATAATTCTGTCAAAATTCAAACCAGAGTTATGGGGATTGTTTCTCCTGGTGTAGACTTTCATAGTAAATAAGTATTTTAAGTTTCAAGTCAATAGCTTTGATCGTAACAGAGATATTTGACTTTAACAAAAACTTTTACCAAAAATTCTAAGTTAAAAAGGGGCATTATTCTGTCAAAATTCAAACCAGAGTTATGGGGATTGTTTTTCCTGGTGTAGACTTTGATAGTAAAAAAGTATTATAAGTTTCAAGTCAATAGCTTTGATAGCAACAGAGATATTTGACTTTATCAAAAACTTTTACCAACGGCGACGCCGACGCCGGAGCAAGTGCAATAGCTCTACTGTTTCTTCGAAAAGTCGAGCTGAAAACAGGCACATCCAAATTTATATCACCTACCGCATAGTGATGATATAATAACCCAAACCCTATTGCTGTTATTAACTATTTTTCCTACCGCGCATAATATAATCAAATTATGTTGAGATGGTCCCCTTGAAAAATCGATCGTCTTAGGTGTCCACAGTCCACGTAGACTTAATTCGTAAATGTCTAATACTCGTTCGGGTTTTAGTAGTGGACGTTTAAGGTTTGCTTTTTATATATTTATACAGGAGCAATTTCGTGCCTTTTTGTTTCGATTACGTGTGTTAGAGATTCACCTGGCGGGGATTACTTTTATTTATACTGTCCCGTGTCTTTGTGGGGGTAAGAGTAAGGTCGGGTGCGCACCATAAACCGGTTTAAGCTCCACAGTGGTGTTTTTGCCACTGACCATTTTGTGTCGATTCGCCGTAAAACCCAACTCACTCACTCCAAGGCGGTGTCCCACTGTGTTCCTTTATTTGTTCGTTAGTTCTCGTGTATTTGCTTTGTATGCGAGCGTGTGTTTATAGTGTGCACGTCTGCGTTCGGTATGTTTCGTTTTGGGGAGGCTGGGTCTTTGGAACATGGCATTCCCTGTTTGATATTTGTCCTTGTTTTTTTTCCAGATTACAACAGCCCTGTGTTATAACGTTTTTATTGCATTCCACTGTAACGTTCGCGTGATGTACGGCAACGTCTGTGGTGTCTGATGACGATGACGCCATTTCGTTTCAAACATTTCTTATTTATGCATTTCAGGGTTCCCTTTTATCATTGCGGTTGGTCGAAAGGCCGGTCCTATCGTAAAACCGATATTTAAGATTTTTTTCTGCGACTACGGCCGACACGGTCGTAGGTACTCGGTCGCAGCTACGATTGTTTTAGGTCGTACGACCTAAAAACAGTGATGCAGTCTGAAACGTAAACATCTGGATCACCAGACTTACCGCGCGAATGTAAAAATTGTCTGTTTCTAATGTAAACAAGATGGCCACAAAGACCAGAAAAAGTAACTGGTAACTGAATGAAACATATTGCCTTGTTAACGGATGCACGGAAAACGTGTCTGCCATATAAGGTAAGCACGGTGACACCACTGACAAAGAAAACGGGGCCTTTTGGAGGGATATTTGTGAAAAGTTTATTTTTACATTTCGCATTTCAGCATCGAAGTAAATTTTTAATTAGATCTTTTTTATCTATAGTAGTATGTGGATCCGATCCTATTGGTGATAAAGACATTAGTTTTCTGCTGAAAAAAACGTTTCAAAAATAATGCCATACAGTATAGATACAATGTAGAGTAGTACAAATAATTTCTTAATACGACGCAAGCTTAGCCA